>NC_064851.1:46739133-47039133 GCF_024139225.1 Suncus etruscus
TGGAGCTGCAACCTGGACATGAGGCACATGAGGCTTTGCAGTTTGTAACTGCTCATTTGCTCAAACCATAGTATGGTCTGAACAGTGTGAGGAGATGAAGAGAAGGCCAAGGAAGCACTAAAAAATGGATAAATAAAACTCCATGAAAGCAGATGTGATATCTGAGCAGAGTCTCAAATCTAAAGGGACAGGAGCACACAGATGGGGAAATAAAAGCCATATCAGGCCTTGCATCTCTTCTTTCAGGAGACAACCTCCCCATTTCACAGGATTCCTGCTCTACCCGTGAGGTTCAGGTGAAGTGAACTCTGCTCTCATTCCCCAGGAGGACATAGCATGTAATCCCTGAGGGTTTGGGATAGGTAGTATGGCCTTGCCTAAAGAACTTTTTAACAGAGGGAAGGTCATTTCCTCTTCCTGTGGACTTTTTGGTGTAAAGATTCCCATTGAGGTCTATGAGCTGCCAGCCTGCCTGAGAACATAGATGTAAAGAAACAAACAGGAAAGTGAATTTCAGGAAGGACAGTATGGGTCATGGTGGCAAACAATTCCTAGATCCTCTGAATTTCAAAGTTAGGTCAATTGGTAAATTCTCTGCTTAGTTAAAAAAAATACTCTGCAAAGGGTGGGATCCTAAGAGTCAAGGTGTATTTGAAAGTGTATGGTGAGCAAGCGTGGAGCTGATGATGGAGAGAGAAGGGGGATGAAGATAACTTTTGGGTGTATGTGGACAGGACCCGTGTTATAGGGAGACTGGGTAGCTGAGATGTACAGTGTGAGAGTGATGCCAGGAGAAGGCTATGAATGGGACTCTGAGGTCAGTATGGACCCTCCAGCATTGAATATCTGAAGGCCAGGGAGGAAGTTAGTGGACTTCATAGGTTAGTGATCTAATTACAAGACTTGACCCTCAGAGAGCCTGAAAAACAAAGAGATGGCACTGGAGAGTTCCAGGAGTCAAAGTAGACAAAGCTCAGAACAAGGTGTGATTTATATGAAGGAGCATGCCAGGGAAGTTTTTCCCTAATAATGAGTTTCAAAAAAAAACCTTAGAATAGGTGAGGAGAACACTAATGGAAGCTCTTGTTGACCTTTTGAAAAGCAATCCAAGATGAGCAATGGTTCTCAGGGATACCATCTATGTGACAAGAATGTTGGAACTCTCCCTACAATCTCTCATATCCAAGGAAGAGAAGGAGGTGGATCTGGAGGCTAAATCAATTGCCGATGACCAGGGATTAATCAACAATGCCTATGTAATTAGTTCTCTATAAGTCCCCCCCACCATAAAGAAGGTTCAAGAATTTCACCAGAGATCATATGAAAATATAGAGTGAATGAGGCCCTAGACAGGCTTTGTATTTTTCCCATCTGGTTATTTCAGTTACATTTAGATACATCCTTTTTGTGGGGGGCACACCTGGTGACACTCAGGGGTTACTCCTGGCTATGAGCTCAGAAATGGCTCCTGGCTTGGGGGACCATATGGGACACCGGGATCGAACCAGGTCCATCCTGGATCTACCACATGCAAGGCAAACACCCTACCGCTGCACTATCCTGCCGGCCTTAGTTACATCCTTTTATAATAAATTGGGCATCTAGTAAATATAAGCAAAATGTTTCTCTGAGTTTTATAAACTGTTCTAGAAAATTAGTGGCACTGAAGAAGCAGGCTCTTGTCTGCATAGCTAGTTGGTTAGAAGCAGAGGTGACAACCCAGACTTCTGATTGGCATATGAAGTGAGATGGATGTGCTGTGAGGTTGAGCTCTAAACCCAGAAAATCTGATGCACCTAATGTTGATTCAGAGCTGAATCATACTGCAGAGCACTTCTTTGTGGTGTGGGGGAACCCTATGTACTGGAATTATAGACAGAATTATAGACAGGTCTTCAGGAACAGGACAAGACAGAGGTCACATTGAGGAATAAAGGGTAAGCTCTGAATTCAAAAATCTAGATCCTGTTTGCTACCCTAACTGTTGTTGGGAGCTTATTTAACCTCTACAGATCTGCTATGAGGATGAAATAAATTCATGTCTATAAAGTTCTTAGCATTGGGCCAGGCACAAAGTCAGACTCAGTACATCATTGATATTTTGAGAAATATGAAGAAGAAGAATTAAGGGACCCTAAAAAAATCTCAACTTGATAGTTTGCAAAAATACTGGGCATCATAATCTGGAGAGAAAATGATAGTAGGTGAGGTTTAATGAGAGTCAGGGAAGAAAATGGCTTTGGACATACTGAGGGTATGAGGTTTATAGCAATGGCCACAGAAATGATGACAGACAGGAGATGGCAAAGATAAAAGATAAACCCTTTTGGCTTTATTTTGTTGGGAGTCCACACCTAGCAGTGCTCAGCATTTACTCCTCATACTATGCTCAAGGGTGGGGGGGGGTCATATATGGTGCTGGGGATCAAGTCAGTTCAACTATATACAAAGCAAGGCCCTTACCTTCTGAAATATCTTTCGGGCCCAAAAATGGGCCCTATGTGGGCTGACAAGAGAGGAATAGCAGCCAAGAAGATGGCAGAAAGCTGTTAGGAGGCAGAAGATGTGAAATGGAAATGGTTTAAAGTGTGGACACAACCTAGAACTAGACCGTTCTAAATTGTGCTGAGGGAATTATGGGGATTTTTCTTTATTTTGTGGGGAAACAAGAGCTAAAACTCACACTATTTGACCAGCTAAAGAATCTCCCAGTCTATGAGGGGCCCTTGTGGTCCACAGGCGGCTTGCCTCACCTCCAGGTATTGATTCACCAGACGCAGAGTATGATCAGTGATGTTGAACACATCCCTCCAGTTAAAGCTGTCCATGCTGTCCACCTGTCTCTCCCGAGGACCATTATACAGGAAGTCTAGTGCCATCTCCACAGTCAAACCTTCTTCACCAAAATGCCTATTTAAAAAGTCTTTGACTGTTGGGTTCGCCAAAATGTCCTTGGGAAAAGCAGTACAAACACAGCACTTAGACTTTCCAAGGAGTCTCATTCTTCTACTATCCCACATTTTAATAAAGTGATTTTAAAGGTTGCCAAATGTTAGTGGGCTTTTTCCCAACTGAAGGCATACCTATTTATTCCTCTTTCCTTTGAAATTTAGGTTTTCATAATAGAGGGGAAGTGTGGGTTTGGGGGTGGGTGAGGATGGGCAGGGAGCATAATAAATGAAGGACACTCAGAAAAGGGGATGCTATCTTTTGAGGAAATGTTATTCTCTTTGACTTATCCCTGCTGTGTAGGACCCAGGATTTTTCAAATTTGGTAATGAGAGCAGACAGATATGTCCAAGCAACCTTGCAATTATAAATATGACCCTTACTTAGGGTGAAGTTGGTTTTTTGTTTTTGGTTTTGGTTTTTGGGTCACACCCGGCAGTGCTTAGGGGTTTACTTCTGGCTCTAGACTCAGAAATCGCTCCTGATAGGCTCAGGGGACTATATGGGATGCCCTGATTCGAACCACTATCCTTCTGCATGCAAGGCAAACACTCTACCTCCATGCTATCTCCCTGGCCCAAGGGTGAAGCTTTTTGAATTGGAATTCCTCAAGAGATTTGATCAAAACTGGAATTCTCAGGAAACCACTGTCTGTGGCAATTGTCTCATTTCCCTTAGAATTCCACAAGCACATTGACTATGGGTACATAACCAATGATTCCATTTGGTGACCGTTAATATATATGTAACCCTTTATTGGTAAGAGAAACAGATGAAGCTTTCTAGACCCTTCTCTATGCCTCCCTCCTCCCTCCAAAGCCATCCATACTCTGATCATGGTCATCTGTGTGCTCTTGTCAAAGAAGTACCAGATCTCGGGTCCTACTTCTTCCCAGGCTTTGGCCAACTTCCTAAAGCGGTCCAACTCCTCAAAAGTTGAGTTAGCCTAAAACAAAGACAGAGAAAAGAACACATATCAACACCTATGAGGGGATCTTTGATATGCTGTATCTTTTCTGCTTTTGTTACAAAACCTCAATGGTTGGAAAAGTCTTTTTGAGGATGTGGCTTTATTTCTTTTACTGTTTGGATATGTCCTAGAACCTGTTTCCCAACCTTCCAGTTGGACAGACTTTAACTTCTTAGTAGCTCAGTGGTTGTAAAATTAATGACCTTATTGTCTCAGAACCTCGTTCAAACTAGATTTGGACTCCCGGTGACCAAATATGCCATCTTCCTTTCTCTTTATTACTGTTCTGAGTAGCCAGGATTTAGGAAAAAAAAATAAAATTGTGAGTCCTTTTCCTAAGTGGAACTATAACTTGGCAATGGGAAGGAAAAAATCTTACTGTATTGGAGAGTTGGAGAGGGGAAGACTAGGCTAAGATGCAGGGCCAAAACATTTCAATTATGATAGAAGGTAGGGGAAGAACTGAGAAGTTAACTTAGCATCTCTCTCTCTCTCTCTCTCTCTCTCTCTCTCTCTCTCTCTCTCTCTCTCTCTCTCTCTCTCTCTCTCTCTCTCTCTCTCTTTTCTTTTGGACAATTAAAGAAGAAGGATAAGACCAGCTGGGATAATACATTCTTTAGTATCTTGCGAGCTGCTGGAGAATCTGGAGTGTAGAGGATTTTTCCCATCAGCAAAGGCTTTGCGGCCCTCCAGGCTATTTTGGTGAGAGGGTTTGACTCCAGGGTCTGGATCAACGCATGACAAAAGGTCACTGCCAGGAGAGAAGAGGCGGATTTTATAGAAACTAGCCGTTTAGCGCTCAGCACTAAATACAGTCATTAGTGTGCTCAAATCACATGTCCCATTCAACCCTGGATTTGACAAATAAGCTAAATTAATAGGCTGCAACCTTCCAATAACAAGCTCATCATTAGTAAGTAACAAAATGCCACAGTGCATCTCAATAAGGGCCTCATCAGAGAAACAAAGGATGGGGTTTGCCCTGTAGTTTATTCTGCTTTAGGAGGCTGGGAAGCCAGCTCAGAATCTTTTTTGGGAACAGATGACAGTCCAGATGAAAGGGACTGAAGCTAAACAAGGCCTCCCCTTGGAATTTTGGCTTTAGTCTCCATCATTTCCCTTCAATGAGCCTTTTAGCGCCTTTGTTGTGAGTGATTCTCCTAGAGCCCACTCCTTCTGGAGTGCACTTTTCTGCCTCCATTTTAAACTACAGGGTCACCCAGTTGCTTTTCTTCCCCATTCCACCTTCCTTTATGCTATTGACACCAAACAAAATAATGAGAGGTGGGAAAGAAGACTTGCTATTTGGAATATAATTCAGCACTATAGAGACAGATTTTCACTGCACTATCTTTGTTAAAAACACTCCACAGCCCTATTTATTTGTTATGGTCTTTTGATCCAAGCTTTGCTTGTCATACTGGCTTGCTTTCTCTTTTATCTTCCTGCTCTTCCTCTAGAATTTAACCCTCATTCAATCAGATCAGTGGGAAATGTCCCCTCTGGTACCTTTCCAAGTTGGTCTCAAATCCTTTTATGGAACCCTTCCAGCATCCAGAACTCTTCCTTGAGCATAGGCTTCCCCCATGACCAGTTCACAAAAGGGAAAACTGATTTCTGGGTGAAGAAGTCTCATTTGCCACAGACCAAGGAAGAGTCCATGTCAGTATGGTTTCCCTTGCAAGTTTAGACCAGAGACTTCCCTCCAAAATCCCAGGCTGACTATATAGGCAGAACTAGGATTCAGAAAACATACTTCCTCTTCTGTTAGAAGTCTCAAAGGGATCTTTCCGGCTGGAGTCAATACCCAGGAAGGCCTTATAGTTGTTGTCTTCATACCAATTAAAGGAGAACACTCGTGAGCCTCCTCCCTCTGGGTAGCCACACAAAAGGGCAGACAAACTGGCCATCAGCTGTGTTATTGTGTCAGGTCTCCCAGTCTGTCCAAAAGACCTGCTCACCCATAACAAATCCTGCACACTCGGCCGATGGATGAACTAGAGCAAGAGAAAGGCTTCAGGTAAGACCATCAATATAATAATCTACGATGAACCCAAAACCCAAAGTTTAGGGAGGCCTCCATGTATGTATACATTGATGCATTGACTTCACATGATGAACAAAGTATTCAGAGTCTGGGAAATTGCTCAAAGGGGTGGGTGCACATGTGTTTAATCGAGTTTAATTCCTAAGTTTAATTCCTCAAGTGCTGCTGGGTATAGCTCCAGTGAACTGGCTCAGAGCATTGGCTTGTAAGGTCTGTACCTCTGTGCTAAGTATTGACAGGAGTGGTACCAAAGACCCTTAGCTCTGCTGAGGAGGCCTGAAAAATGAAACAGAAAAAATCCAAACTCTGCACAAGCTCTGTTTCCATTGTGAGAAAAAATTAAAATCACCAGTCACCCAGAGCCTAGAAAGAAACTAGGATGAGAAAGAAACTCAGGTAAGATTTAAAAGTGCAGAGTAGGGCTGGAATAATAGCACAATGAGTAGGGCATTTGCCTTGCATGTGGTTGACCTGGGTTCAATCCCCAGCTTCCCATATGGTCCCCTACACCGTCAGGAATGAGTCCTGAACTCAGAGCCAAGAGTAAGCCCTGAATGCCACCAGGTGTAGACCAAAAACCAAAAACCAAAAAAAAAAAGAAAGAAAGAAAGAAAAGAAAAAGAAAAAGAAAAAAAGAAAGAAAAGCACAGAGCAGTCCCAAAGCATTTCAATCTCAGATGACCTCTTTCCCTTGAAGAAATAAAAGGGTATTATGCAACTATAAGCCACCTTCTAGCTTCTTCCACCTTAGGTTCTCACCCCCAAGGCAGGGACATTGGGACAAATCTGGAGAATGAAAGATGGAGAAATGGCTTTGTCCTAGAAAGCAAGGTCAAACTCATTTCTTTGCTCAAGCAATGCAAAATGTAAACTTAGTTTTGTTCCTTAAACAAGAATTATTTTCTAATATTTTGAAAAACAATCTTCTTATGATTTAATTATACCCAATGTGAACTCACCTGTGTGTATGTGGAGGCTACTAAAATGTTGGGGAATGGGTTTAAGGATTGGAAGTGTGTGGGCCACTCCCAGAGCTTAAGACTTACTCCTGAGTCTAAGCTCATGGGTCACTTTTGGCAGTTCTCAAGGGACCACACACAGTGAGAACCATATGTAGTTTTGGGATTCAATCTGGTATCAGTGTATGTATAGTAGGCACCTAATCCCTGTACTCTTTCCAGTCCAATTTTAAGATTTTTTTTTAAAAGATCCTGACATGTACAGAAGAGAGGAAGTCTCCATTCTTGGAAAGACATCTTCAATTTAGTACTAAGTTAAAAGACTAGTAGTGGCCCCCTATCTGCAGGGGTGTCCATGACCCTTGATGGTCTGATAATTGGAAGTCAATCTGCAAAGCTATGAACCAAGTTGAGGGATGTCAGAGGTACCAGGGTCCCATAGGACCAGCTCTCACCATGCCATTTAACTTTGCTGGGGAGGCAGGGGGGAGGCAGCAAACAATGCTGCTTTTATTCTTCAAACACACTTCATTAGTCATTTTCAAAGGCACTTGGGAACTAAAAAAAAAAAAAAAGCCATTCAGATTCAGTCAGGTGAGACTGAAAACAGTTTCCCTCCGCAATCAGTGATGTTCACCTGTCATCCTCTCTTTGTCCACATGCCAACACTTGCCCTCTGAAACTGTTGAGTGTCTGTGCAGAGTGAGTCATGCCCCTAATCACAGTCTCGGCTTCAATCATAAAGGTGGAATCTCAAATTGCTTCTTCAATTTGGGTCTTATGATAGTCTTTCTAAGTGGTTATTACCATTCTTATGTTGCTCATTTAATCAAAGCACTGGAAGATGAAGTGGCAGTTCCAGGGTTAAATGGTCTGGTATCGGTTCATATACCCTGGATCATGTGTTTATCTGCACTCCAAAAATGTGCAGATGTGCTATCTAGACAGGGAAGAAACCTCCTGGAACTCCCACATGGAATTAAAAGCGTTGATCTGTTTGGGTTTTGGTTTCTTTTCTCTTTTTCTTTCTTTTTTTAACATTCTCTATCAGTTTCACCCCTTTTAGGTTGATATGAACTTTCACAATGCTTACAAAGAAAAGAATGTTAAAGAGAGACTCCCACCACAGCTGGAGGCCATTTGTACACCAGATCTTTCTCTGACTTTCTGGCAATACAAAGCATACACTCCATCTAGGTGGAGTAGGGTTTTATGAAGATAAATTCTAACCATTGTACTGTGTGCTAAGTCCATTAACAAAGGGTCCAAGAAAGGGGAAGAGGGTGTTTGGGGGAAGTAAAGGAACTGTTATATCTTTTAGCTTTCTTCCAAGGTACTTATCTTGCTTGAAGGTAATTATGTCCTATTTCTCATCACTATTGGACTGTGTTTTTCATAAGAACAGTGACCATATCTATTTCTTCATCAGTGTATGCCTATATCTCTTATCTACTGAATGAGAAAAGATTTCTACCTGGTAAAGATTTGCCAAATAGATCTTTATTACAATATAAACACATTTGGCAAAATACTTCCCCCAATTCAATAATCTTTTCTTGTGATGAAATAAGTTGACAATTAGAATAGATTGGTAAGTACTCTGTAAATCTATGCTACTACTACTGTTTGTGGGGTTTAAAAGCGTAATAAAGTAATGGACCATGGAAGTACTAGAAAAAATTTAATTTAATTATCAGGCCACTGATCATCTGTGTCACACCAAATAAGAGTTTATTTCTTCCTGAGTGTAAAATTCAAAGGAAGTTTCTTTTCTTTTTGCCCTTGGCTCCAATTGGGAAGTACAGAAAATTTAGGCTAAGGACAGATGCTTTGCAATTATTGGGTGGAAGGAGCAACAGAAGTTCTTCCTAAATAGGTCTACAGGTCAATGAAATGATTTGATATAATAAATATGGTAAAATGGCGAAATGATTAAATGAATGTCAGATTACTACCATCAGGCCACTTACCTCTTGAATTCTTGGTAACATTTTAGATAATACTTTTCCCCAGGATCTCATATCAATACCTTGAGAACCTCTGTCTAGGAAAGTGGAAAACTGCAATGGATAGGGAAAAAATGAAAAAACATGTCATTGATACGTAGCTGTACACATAAATACCATTTTATCCCTAGAGAGGCTAACTACATTTTCCCTTAAAACAATTAGTGGATATTGATAATAGAACTAAGGCTACCTGAAGAGAAGGGGGTAGGACAGAAAGAGAAAATGGGGAGGTTTATTAAAAAGAAGAAAATAAAAACCTTTTCTCTTTTCTTTCTGATCCTTGGATCTCTTCTGCAAGACTGCTTGCTGAAACATTTATCTAATTGGGAAAATCAAAGGCTCTTCTCCCAAGTCACCCTGCAGAGCTAGTCCACAGAGTTTCATGGTGACATGAAATATGCCAAAGTGAATCTGATTGCTAGTTTATTGACACCAAATAAGACTCAGAGAGGAAGAAAAATAGAGGCAGCTGCTATTGGCAGGGCAGGTTGTGGGTTAGAGACTGCCTATGGATGGAGCGTATCTCATCGCTTGCTTCCCTGTGGCTTCAGGCTCACTTATCCTTGGTTCATAAATGGTTCTTGCTCCCTTTGTGTCTTGTCTAGGCAGCTTGCAACACTCCCTCTGTTTAGGCCATTCAGTTCAACTTCTAGAAGCTTCAGCTAGCTCTGTGATTTATCTTAAGCTGTTGAAGCTGCTGGTAACTTTTATTTATTTGTTTGTTTGGGGGCTACACATAGTGGTGGTCAAGAATTATTCCTGTCTCTGTGCTTAGGGATCATTCTTGGCAGTGCTGGAGGACCTTAGTGGTGCCAGAGATCAAACCTGTGTTGGCTTCACGCAAGGCAAATATACTGCTCTCTGTACCGTTTCTCATTCTTAGCTTTAAAGAGATGCTATCCCTCCCCACCCCGGATCCCCTGTGGGCAGCAGTGACCTCAGTCATGGTGATAATCTCCAAGTGTTCATGACAATATATGGTGACCTCAACCCAGGTGACAACACTCACATGTTTAAGGGGGGATGTGGAAGCCTGCAACTGGTTTGCTCTGAATCCCGGAGCCTAAAACAAATACCACATTTTCCAAAAACTAAGTTCAAGATCTGATGAAAGCTGTTCTTTGTCATTGTTTCCAAGTAGTGTGAATCCCTGATTGAACATCTTTATGGGCTGAATCCTAAGTGTGAAGGTTTCAAACACAAGTCTGCCTCTAGACTAAATTTAGAGGGGATCTGCCTTTTAACAAATTCAACATGTAATTCTGATTCAAGTCTTTGCAGCCCACAAGCCACAGATTCCACTTTTCATTCGCCTGCATGGTTCTCCTAAACAAGGGCCAGACCGATCCCACTTCAGCACAGCTGAGGAGCAGGGGCGCTTGACTTCATCTTCTCAACCTCCCTGTCTAGGTAGGGCTCCTCTTCCCTGTGGCAGCAGGTCCCTTCACAAATCCTGAAATCCTGAAACCTAAGAGGGAGTGTAGATAGTATGTTCTGGCTTATTTTCACAACAGTAAAATAAAGGTTTTGTTATGTACAAGAGATACAGATAAGAAAGTACAGACGCTTCTGGTGAAACTACATCACCAAAAAGCTTCTTCTCTTTCTAAATGTAATATTCTGCCATTGGCCTTGGTCTTGCCAAAATTTACCTTAAAATTTCCTGAAGATAACTTCAACATATACTGGGAAAAACCTTGAATTCCTATTCCATAGAAAAGTGAAGCCAAGGGCTGGAGAGATAGAATAGAGGTAGGGCATTTGCCTTGCATGCAGAAGGACGGTGGTTAGAATCCTGGCATCCCATATGGTCCCCTGTGCCTGCCAGAAGTGATTTCTGAGAGTAGAGCCAGGAGTAACCCCTGAGTGCTATCAGGTGTGACCCAAACCCCTCCCCAAAGTGAAGCCAATAAGACCAGAGAATAATAAAAGTATACAATTGCTTTGCATATGGTGGACTCAATTAAATCCCTGGCACTACATATGGTTCCCTGAGCTGACCAGGAGTGATCCCTGAAAGCAGATCCAGGAATAAATTCTGAGTACCTCAGGTGTAGCTCTAAAATTTTAATTTATAAAAAGGGGGGGTAGAGTGATAGCACAACAGCAGGTTTTGCCTTGCACACGACCAACACAGGAAGGACACTGGTTCAAATCCTAGCATCCCATATGGTCTCCCAAGCCTGCCAGGGGTGATTTCTGGGTGCAGAGCCAGGAGTAACCCCTGAGTGCTGCTGGGTGTGGCCCCAAAAAACAATGACCTTCTGCATGAAAGGCAAACACCTCACCTCCATGCTATCTCTCCGTCCCTACCTTTCTGTTTCCTTTATTAGACCCTAAGTTCCATGTAAACCACAGTTGTGCCATATGCCAAATACGAAGTAGACCCTCAAATATACATAAAATATGATGATTGAATAAATGAATTATCATATTAGATCAGTAATCATATCACTTATAATTGTTATCCATCTAAAACTTTATGAAATACTCTTCTCTTTTAAAAGCAGTGGAACAGTAAGTATCTGACCTGCCCTCCCAATAATGTATTTGTGTGTGTTCTATAAATCTTTTTAATATGTGATATATGAAAAGATTTATTATAAGGATTTGGCTCCTGCAATTATAGAGGCTGACAAATCCCAAGTTCTATAGAGTGAGTGAGCAGGCTGGAGACCCAAAAAGAGGTAATGTTCTAATTTGAGGTTTTTTTGGAGGGGAAGGGGCAGGATAAGGAGAGTTATGATTATGCCCAGCTGTATTTAGGGCTTATTTCTAGTTCTCTGTCTAGGTATCACTCCTGGTGGTGATCCTCTGATACCCATATGTGGTATCAGGGATTAAATCTAGGTTGACCTTACCAAGCAGGGAAAATGCTTTAACCTCTGAGCTATCCAATAGTATAAATCTGAAGTCAGAAAAAAAGCTGATGTCCCAGTTCAAATGCAATCAGACAAGTGAGAAAGTCTCTTACTTAGAGAAGAATATGTCCTTTTATCCTAGTCATAATGCTGATGGATTGGATGTGACTAACTCATATTAGAGAAGGCGACCTACTTTTCTCTGAGTAAGATTATTCTTTCATATTAATGTGAATCTAACCCAATATACATCTTCACAGAAGCATCTATTATGCTCATCCAAATATTAGGCACTCTGTGGGCCAATCAAGGTGACACATAAAATGAATCATCAGAGGTGGAACTTTACCTTTTATCTTTTTATCTTTGCATCACTCACCCTGAAACTATTGTGAACCAGAAGGGGACAATGAAGCGCAGCCTACCTTGGGGGCTATAGCACACCAAGTTGTACCATTAGCAAAGATGCTAAAGAACAACGCTACTTTCAAGTTGCCTTTCTTTAAAAAATGAGTAAATGAATTGTGTTTGTTTGTTTTCCATTTTGAAAAAAAAAATTCCCTTATACTAGAGGCTCTACTAAAAGTGGTTGCTCTAAATAGAGAATTAATTAATTAATTAATTTCAAAATTTCACAATTACCGTATTTGCCAGCGTATAAGACGACTGGATATATAGGACAACCCCCTAATTTTGCAGTTAAAACATAGGTTTAGGCCTATATTCGCTGTATCAGACAGAATGTTCCTGTGCTGCAACTGTATGTACTACAGTGAGCCAATCACAACAAGCAAAAGGTTCAGAGGTTATACTGTAATAGACTTCCTCTCTGACTCTGGCCGATCTGAGCAGGCTTTTTACAGTGTAGATTCGGGTACAGAACACTGTATAATTTGCATGCATAAAAAGCCAGCTTGGATAGGCTGAGTTAGAGAGGCGGTCTGAACAGCCTTGCAGTGATTGGTGCAGGATCGAGTTGGAAAATTCGTTTTGTGGCAATATTCAGACAATTTTTGTTTAGCAGCATATTGAAACATTTTTCGGGATACACTCAGCATATAAGACGACCCCCATTTTTGGTTGACTTTTTTGTTTCAAAAGTCGTCTTATACGCCGGAAAATACGGTATTCCATTCAGTTCAACTAATTCAATCAGTTTTATTGTCCAGATCTGGATTGGAGAGAGAATACTATTTTTGTTGATTTACTCAGATTTTGTTTGGGGCCACACTCAGTGGTTCTTGGGGTTTACTTCTGGCTCCGTGCTCATGGATCACTTCTGGTAGTGTTCAGGGGACCATATTTTGTGCCAGAGACTAAACCTGGGCCGCCTGCATGCAAAGCATGTGCTCAGTCCATTGAACTCTCTGGCCCAGTAGTTATTGTTTTTAAGGTAGCAAAAGTAATGCCATTGATAAAGATCCCCCGGTTGTCTGTATCTCCCCATAGGCATCGCCATTAGCAATTACTATGTACTAATAATTTGTCGTGTTTGTTCATAAGACCAAACTTCTAACTTTATTTTCCCATCTTTACTGGGTTGACAATTCCAAACTATATTTTGACCACAATTAGTAGTACCTAGTTGCATTAATTTGTTAGTGCTTGTGAGACAAACACTCTATTCCAGATGGCATTTCTGTATTCTTAAAGACAAGGGGATTTATTCCAAGACTAAGAAATAAGCACGCATGCATGCCTCCACTCTGATTTTGTTTTTGTTTTTGTTTTTGGTTTTTGGGCCACACCCAGCGGCGCTCAGGGGTTACTCCTGGCTGTCTGCTCAGAAATAGCTCCTGGCAGGCACGGGGGACCATATGGGACACCGGGATTCGAACCAACCACCTTAGGTCCTGGATCGGCTGCTTGCAAGGCAAACGCCGCTGTGCTATGATTCTCCGGGCCCTCCACTCTGATTTTTATCACACTGTTGCCTGAGTCTTAAAAAAATTAATAACAAGCAGAATAAAACCACACACACAAAAAAAGAAACTCAGATATTCATTTCTTAGATACTGATGAACATTTAAGTGTTTGGCATGAGAGGTACAAAAATGAACAGATCTCTTTCCCCAGAGAGAACCAACAGCAAGGGCTATAAATTAATCTTCCTCAACATGAGACCAACAGCAGAGACTGTGTGAAAAATAAAACTGTATTGGCACTACAGACAATGACCTGGATTGAACAAACTAGTTTGTCTGGAGCCTAGAGTTGGTCTTATGCCAGGAAACTTCAGGAGTAGGGTCTCCTTATATTTAGTCCAAGGCTTTTCCTTTCCATGTCCCTCATATTTTGGTGGGCCTATGCAAACAATAATTGCCACTCTAACACCGTTTTTAATGTACTCCTTTGACTCTAATCCTTAAGAAAAATAATCCACTTAAACTTTTGAGGTTAACTTAAACTAATATGCATGTGCATGGAAGTGTAAAAAAGTACTTAGTCTTCAATGTTGAAGGAGTTACATAAGTTTTATGACTTTACATTGCTTTGTGTGCTGCTAAGAAATATTATGTACTACAATCTGGGGGCTTGAGGGACAAAGTAATTGTACATGGGTTCTGTTTTATTTTTCTTAATGTTCTTTGGCTGAAAGTTCAAAGTTAAGATATCAGCAAGGGGACTTCTGAGAATTCTGTTTATGGGTGATTGTCCTTCCACTGTAACTTTACCTTGTCCTCTTTCTTTGCATCTTTGTTCTCATAATTAAAAATAAAATTTAAAAAAAAATTCATCTTCCTCAACTCCCCACCCCATGAGCACAAACTGAACTACATCACACCCACCATCAGAAGCTCCAGCGCCCCTTCTATTTGAGGACTATCTGCATTTAGGCTCTTGGCCAACTCCCTACTGCTTCAGTTTCTGTTTTTATGATGTTGGGAATTAAACTCAATGACTTCTGGGTTCAATGCAAGGCAAATGCTTTTCTACTATGTCACATCACTCTGTTCTTCACATTCCTGCTAACTCAACTTTTTCTATAGCAGAGGTTGCTATTTGTCCATCTCTATTTTACTTAAAAAAAAGTTATTATATCATGCAAAATACTACATTTACGGGCTGTAGAGATAGCACAGAGGTAGGGCATTTTGCCTTGCAGCGCCTAGCCAGGACCAATGGTAGTTCAAATCCCGGCATCCCATATGGTCCCCCAAGCCTGCCAGGAGTGATTTCTGAGCAGATAGCCAGGAGTAACCCCTGAGTGCAACTGGGTGTGGCCCCAAAACCAAAAAACAAACAAACAAAAAACCCAACTACATTTCCTAGCCTCTTTTGTATTTTTGGGTGGTCATGTGATAAAATTTTGACCAGTAATCTATCAGGATAGATCATAGGGTGAGATTTCTTTTTTTTTTTTTTTTTTTTGGTTTTTTGGGCCATACCCATTTGATGCTCAGGGGTTACTGCTGGCTAAACACTCAGAAATTGCCCCTGGCTTGGGGTGACCATATGGGACCCTGGGATCGAACTGCGGTCCTTCCTTGGCTAGGGCTTGCAAGGCAGACACCTTACCTCTAGTGTCACCTCGCCAACCCCAGGGTGAGATTTCTAAAGAGATCTTGTAGTTTTTTGGAGCCACACTCCACAACTGCTTGTGTATTACTCTGGGCTCTGTCACAAGCTCAGCCAGTTAAGCTATTTCTCTCGGGAGAAAAAAGAGGGTTTTAAAAGAGGGGGTTCTGACCTTGACCTCTCTGTCTGGAAACTTGATGTGCCAAGAGAGCTGAAGTAGACATCTTTTTTTGGGAGGGGGGGTCACACCTGGCAGCACTCAGGGGTTACTCTTGGCTCTCCACTCAGAAATCACTCCTGGCAGGCTCGGGGAACCATATGGGATGCTGGATTTGAACCACTGTCCTTCTGCATACAAGGCAAACACCCTACCTTCATGCTATTTCTCTAGCCCCTAGTCCCTAAATTTTTTTTTTTTTTTTGGTTTTTGGGCCACACCCGGCATTGCTCAGGGGTTACTCCTGGCTGTCTGCTCAGAAATAGCTCCTGGCAGGCACAGGGGACCATATGGGACACCGAGATTCGAACCAACCACCTTTGGTCCTGGATCGGCTGCTTGCAAGGCAAACACCGCTGTGCTATCTCTCCGGGCCCGTCCCTAAATTTTTTAAATTAAAAAGAATTCATTCTTCTTCTGGGCTGGAGCAATAATACATCATGTAGGATGCTTGTCCTTTATGCAATCCACTTGGGCTCGACCACTAGCATCACATATGGTCTCCCAAGTCCTGCTAAGAGTGATCCCTGAATAGAATCAGATTCTAACCACTGATCTGACCTGGATCGGCTGCATACAAGGCAAACGCCCTACCGCTATGCTATCTCTCCAGCCCCCTGAAGTACACATCTTGATGTTCTTAGGTGGGTGAATGTGCATAGGTGATGAAAATGTGGGGGGTGTCAAGGAGAGGACTCTTGGAGAAATTTGTGGAGCCCCTCCCATTCCATCCCTGAAACACCTGCCACAGAACTCTGTTTTGAGAGAGAAATTAAGCCCACCATTTTCCAGCATTTTGTGACCACCAATGGCAGCTTCTAAATGACATGATGACATATTTGACAAAAATATACTGTGTCTGTTATGTTTCAGGTGTTGGATTACAGCAGTAAACAAAGAAAACTAATAATCTATTGATGTTTACCTTCCAGAATCTATCTACAGCCTGCACTTTGTGACTATCATGTATATATGCTTAAGGTGCTCACACATAGAAGAACAAATGTCCTCTGATCCACAGCCTCCAACATCATAGCTAGAGTTCAACTTCACTTCCAACTTGATTTCCACACTTCTTGGAAGAGCAGTCACACTCACTGACTTCGCTTCCTCACTAACATCCTGCTGGTCCCTCCTAACTCATCTAAGGTATTTATATAACATTTCCAGTTCCCTCCTATTGTTTCCATCCTGTGTGTGTTTTGGTTCTTGTCTTTTTAGACCTTTCTGTTATTGTCCAAACCTCAATTTTCTGCCTTTTCCTTCTTTGGTACCTGTCTCTGGTTTCATTCTCACCTGTTTTGCTCTGCTCTGTCCCTGTCTGGCCTGTAAGCAGCTCTACCCCACTATCCCCTTGAGTGTTGAGTGCCTAAGATCTTGGAAACCCACTTTGGAGGTGGGATATTGGGCCATACCCTATGCTCAAGCGACCATATAAGATGCTGAGTATTGAATCTTGCAAGGCAAATGCATTAACTTCCTCTCCCAATACTATTGCTCTGATCCAAATTTATTGATGATTTCTAGTCCAGTTCTTCATGATGGCAGGCATGTGTTCAGATTCCTACACTCTTCCCCCAAACCACTTCTCTACCTGTGTGCTCTTCCTCAGGGGGCATCACTACCTTCTGCTCAGTCACCAAAGCATCACTGTTCTTGTCCCTTTTTCACCGATAATCAAAATGGTAGATCTGGAGATAGAGGATCTGGTGCTGGCTCTGGTTGTAATGCCGGGTGAGCTCTGTAAGGGCAATGATGGTTATGGAGTGCCTTTGTAAATACTGCTTCAAAATGAAGCTACAATCTAGCAAAATGTAGGTGGGAAGGCACTGAATGGGCCAGGATCCCAGAGCACAGGAAACAGGAAACTATCACATTCATGTGTCCAAAGAATGTGGATATTAGTCAGCTCTGTCTCTTTTTGCTTTTTTCTGAATTCCCCTTCTTTCTGCTTAATGCATGTTTTCTTCCCCTAATAAGGTATAAGATTATTCCTGATTGTGTTTTACCCAAATGCACATCTCTCTGTCCTTTCTCATGTTTCTCCCTAGACTCCACATACAATTTAGTCCATTTGTTTTGAGGCCATACCTGGAGGTGCTCAGGTATTATTCATAATACTGAACTCCAGATTGCTCACACACTTTGGTTTTGAGTCCATTTCACATCAATTAAACACATTAAAAACCTGTATCTCTTGCTGCCAAAAAAGAAAATTACAGATCAATATCTCTGATGAACACAGATGAAAAGATCCTCAACAAAATTCTGGCAAATAGAATTCAATGCATCATCAAGAAGGTCATTCACCACGACCAAGTAGGTTTCAACCCAAGAATGCAAGGATGGTTTAATATCCATAAATCAATCAACATAATATACCATATCAACAAAAAGAAAAACAAAAATCATATGATCATATCAATAGACGCAGAGAAAACATTCGATAAGGTCCAACACCCATTCTTGATAAAAATCCCTCATCAAGATGGGAATGAAAGGAACTTTTCTCAATATAGTCAAGGCCATCTACCATAAGCTAATAGCAAATATTATTATGAATGGAGATAAACTAAAAGCCTTTTCCCTAAAATCTGGTGCAAGATAAGGTGGCCCTCTCTCGCCACTCCTATTCAACATAGCACTGGAAGTACTTGCCATAGTGATTAGACAAGAAAAAGATATCAAAGGCATCCAGATAGGTAAGGAAGAAGTCAAGCTCTCATTGTTTGCAGATGACATGACAGATGACATGATATATTTAGAAAGCCCTAAAGGCTCTGCCAAAAAGCTTCTAGAAGCAATAGATTTATAGCAAAATGGCAGACTGGCAGACTAGAAAATTAACACACAAAAGTCAATGGCCTTCTTATACACTAATAATGATAGAGATTTAATGCAATCCCTCTAAAGATACCCATGACATTTTTCAAAGAAGTGGATCAAACACTCCTGAAATTAATTTAGAACAATAAACACCCATGAATAGCTAAAACAATAGGGAGATTCCTCAAAAAACTGGAAATTGAATTTCCATATGAGTATCTCATATGGGATATATCCTAGAAACACAAAAATACAATTCCCCTTCCTCACACCTATATTCATTGCAGCACTATTTACAATAGCCAGCCCTTCAACAGATGAATGGCTAACGAAGCTGTGGTACATATACACAATGGAATATTATGCAGCCTTCAGAAGAGATGAAGTCATGGAATTTTCCTATACGTGGATGTACATGGAATCTATTGTGTTGAATGAAATAAATCAGAGGGAGATAGATAGACACAGAATAGTCTCATTAATCTATGGATATATTTTTTTCGGGCCACACCCGTTTGATGCTCAGGGGTTACTCCTGGCTAAGCACTCAGAAATTGCCCCTGGCTTGGGGGGACCATATGGGACGCCAGGGGATCGAACTGTGGTCCTTCCTTGGCTAGCGCTTGCAAGGCAGACACCTTACCTCTAGCGCCACCTTGCTGGCCCCTCATCTATGGATTTGAAGAAAAATTAAAGACATTACTGTAATCAGGCCCAGAGACAATAGAGTTAAGAGCTGGAAGGGCCGGAAGGATAGGCTCACAATCTGAAGCTCACCACAAAGAGTGGTGAACGCTGTTAGGGAAATAACTACACTGACAACTGGCATGACAATGTTAAAGAATGAGAGAAATAGAATGCCTGTCTCCATACAGGCAGGGCCTTTTGCTGAAGGCATCAAGGTTACCCCAGAGGTGGAAAGTTGGGGAGACATGCAGTGCCAGGGATCAAATGCTGATCCTCAATTATGCCAGGCATGCGCTCCCCTTCTCTGTGCCATCTTCCTGAATATGGCCTCTATTTTTTAAGATACCTGTCTCTCTATTGCTCTCATTAAGCATAGGGATAGGCTTTGTTTCTCTGTACCTTCAGTGCATGTCCACAGTAGATGCTTGACAACTGTGTGGCATAGTTATTGATGGCAAATTATTTCCAACCCAGTAGGCAAAAGACTTTCCACCAAGATTTGGTGTGCATCTATCTCTACACAGTGATTTATATACATCCCATAGGGGATCTGAAAAGAGACTTGATGTTTGTAAAAAGAGAAGCTGATGATCAAGAGAATGGGGTAGTATTTGTGGATTAAGGAGAGCGCAAGAATTTCAAATGTGAGGGAAAATGTGAGGAGGGTTAGCAAGAGAAAAAGTAGAGACAGTTAGACAGGACTACACCAAAAATGTGCAGAGAGGTAACAGGTTAATTTATGTGTCTGGTTAATACTTTCTTTCTCACTATTATTTTTGCTTGAAGATAAGCTATAGCCAAGTCAAACCTGATAAGCCTGGTTTCCAGGCCCAGGTTCCTGGAGCCTTCTTGGAATGGGGCAGGTTGAGTCTCTACCCTGTTCAAGGACTCAGCATTCCACTCACCCACACCCACTCCCACTCACATTTAAATGACCTGACACCGTGACCAATATCAGAAAAGCTAAAACTGAACTGAACCTGGTAAGCCTGAGATACCATGTTGCTGAATCATCCTAGAAACACAGCTGCTGGAGCATGTGGCCACATATGCAGCCATACAATATCTCCAAAATTCACAGTACTGACAGCCCAGTTGGAGTACAAATATTATATGGGAAAGAAGCCCACTAAACTCAATGAGTGAAAACAATAGCACAGAGGACTCAATTCATCAAATCATCAAATAACTTCAGTAACACCATTATGAAATGCATGTTATAACAAGAAATATAAATTATTTTTTGTTTGCTAGGAAGGGTGGGTAACATGGGACATTGGTGGAGGGAAGGTCACACTGGTGGCAGGATTGATATTGAAATATTTAATCCCATGGGCCCGGAGAGGTAGCATAGCGGCGTTTGCCTTGCAAGCAGCCAATCCAGGACCAAAGGTGGTTGGTTCGAATCCCGGTGTCCCATATGGTCCCCCGTGCCTGCCAGAAGCTATTTCTGAGCAGACAGCCAGGAATAACCCCTGAGCACCGCCGGGTGTGGCCCAAAAACCAAAAAAAAAAAAAAAAAGAAGAAGAAGAAGAAGAAGAAATATTTAATCCCTAAATCATTGTATTATGAACAACTTTGTAAATCATGGTTTTAAAGTTTCAAAGGGGAAAATATTGTTATTATTTGGGGGAGGGTTGGGTGACATCCAGCAGCACTCAAAGGTTACTCCTAGCTCTGCACTCAGAAATCATTTCTGGCAGGCTCAGGGGGACCATATGGGATGCCAGGATTCGAACCACCATCTTTCTGCATGCAAGGCAAACACTCTACCTCCATGCTTTCTCTCCAGCCCCAAATATTGTTATTTTTTAAATTAACTCTTTTATTGTTGCATTAAACTAAATTATTCTTCAAATAATTTAAATAATACCCAGTATTCAATTATTTACTGAGCTCCAGTTATATAGCTGGTAACATAGCTTCAATTCCTTCTCTACCTCTTCCTGGTGAAAACGCATGTAAGGATGACTCATATTTTTGTCTTAGGAATCACTTATTGCCACACTAAAGTGCTTGGCCCTTAATCTGATGACCAAATATCTGATGTTGCCACAAATTATAGTTACTTTCCCAGTCTTCCCCCATTCCTTTAATTCCCTCCCCTATAATCTATAATGTATTGTTCTATCTGCATGGCTTGTTCCTGCCAAAAGTACTATCACAAGAGACTATAAAGATTATTTGAATGGAAATGTGAAAAATTCTGAAAGGTCGTATACAAGAATTGCATCTCTCTCTCTCCCTCTCTCTCTCTCTCTCTCTCTCTCTCTCTCTCTCTCTCTCTCTCACACACACACACACACACACACACACACACACACACACACACACACACCCTACTGCTTCCTATACGAAAATTTTCAAGCAGCAACCAACCCATTCCTGGGTCTGTTTAGACCTCCTAAAGAAGGCTAGCTGTACAACAGGACTATGGGAGGGTTTGAATTTATCTTTTCCCAAGCTCTGGTTGGTCTTTTGGATCTTGTGCTTAAGTTTTAGCCAATAACATTTTGGGTACAGGAGGTCTCTGTCTTCCCAAGGACAAGAAATACATTTAAGACAAGATAAAGGTCTTTTGGAACCTTTGAATAGCCTTCTTTTGGAGGGAGTTTGGGTCATGCCCAGCAGTGCTCAGGTATTACTCCTGGTTGTATTTAGCAATCACTCTTGGTGATACTTCATGGTGCCAGAGATAGAACTGGGTTGGTTGTATGCAAGGCAAGCTCCTTGCCTGTTGTATTTATTCCTCTAGCCCTTATATATTTTTTCTAAAAAAATGTTTTGTTTGTTTTATTTTTGTTTGGCTTTTGGCTTCTAGATTGCACCTGGTGTTACACAAGGGTTACTCCTGACTCTGTGCTTAGAGATCACACCTGGTGGTACCCGGGGGACCCTATTAAATGCTGGGTATTGAAATGGGGTACATGTACAAGGCAAGGATCTTAACACCTTGTTATTTCTCTCTAGTAGAAGCATATTATTCCCTAAGACAAACAGATTTGAATAGTATTTGCTATATCATCATGTAATTCATCATATAGATGTTTTTAGGGCAGCACAAAAGAAAGGTTTTATAAATTTATTCCATTTTTTTTTAACTTTCTCTCAGTCAAAGTAGACCATAGTATTGCTTCTAAATTAAAGATCCACCTAGCCCCAGCGTAAATAAGTGGCCTTAAACATGTGGCTCTGAGATGGCATGACCTCTGGAAGCCAGTGGAAGATTCTGGAATGAGAGATGAGCTGCTGTCTTAAAAGCACCCGGCTTGAAGTGAAAAGCAGATAGATACAACAGACTCAATGGGGCATACTGGTTGCCCGCCACATTCAGTCCAGGCTATTGCCAGAGGAAATCTAGATTTATCCAGGACGGAAGTTGTTGCTAGGTAACAAGGAACATGTGAATCGGAAGCATGCTTGCTGCAACTTGACAGTTGTTAAGCATCAGATGAAAAGAGAGGAAGTGAGCTCTGGAGTGAGGGGGCAACCAGGAGAGGACCTCAAGTACCAGGAAATGTGTCATGAATGAAGAATTCAGACTCAGTCTCTCAGAGGAGATGGAAATGCCAAACTGTCTCTGATGGGAGAGGTCACAGAGAGACGTGCTGTCTCCCAGGACTGGAGGAGACAGCTTCAGAATAAAAGGGTGGGCTCTGAGGTATGTGAACAGACAAGTTAGGGGACTCTTTTGCACAAAGAAATGAAGACTTTTTCTCTCAGGGGTGACTTCACACACAGTATTTGTTGTTGATAAAAAGCAAAACTGAATTGGGAGTGGGGGTGAGGGGTAGAAGAATGGCTGAGTACCTGCTTGGCAAACATGAAGCCACGACTGTATTCCTGGTCCTGAGGTATGTGATGAGTGAGGTTGTGGAAATCTGCTGCTGCTTGAGACCCCCTGAGTCTCCCCAAACAGTGTGTCATCTCCATACACTGCAGTCAACTGTGTGCAAGCCCCACATCTAGAAGTATGAGACACCCCTCCTCCCCAGCAGACAATGTGGTTGAGTGTGTGAGCACAACAAGCAGATGTGCTACTTCTGGCAAGCCTCACTGCAAGTGCGTGTGCAAGTACTGATCACAGCCACCACAGGAAAAGGAAGGAAGAACATGGCTTAATGCTGCTCCTTCCCACATGACCCTGTACTAGAATGGCCTGGGAGTTAAGGAAAATAAAGAAATAAACAGATGCCTGGGTTTCATCCCCAAAGATTAATAACAAAACAAAAATAAAACCCTAAATTTGGAATTTGAGAGCAAGCACAAAATTACTCTTATGAGATAGAACTCTTTCCAGGCTGAGGGGGCCTAAGGAAGGACAGTGTCCCCATCAAGTATTTCAAGGGAATATTTTTGGAAATAGGGTAACCAGGGAGACCAGGCTATTGTATTCCTGCTTTGATAAGAGCCAAGATGCTTGTTTCGAAGCTGGTTCCACTGCTACCCTCACAACAGCTTCATGGCAGTCCCTGTGAGAGGAGGCAGAGGCCTTGTTATTTCCTTTATAGAGATGGGGAGGCTGACAGCAAGTTAGGATCCAACCCACAGCCAAGACTCAATCTCCTGACTCAAGGAGATCCTGTGTATACCAGGGGTTTACTATCCCCAGGGTCTTCTCTACACTGGGTTTCACAGTAGGGTAGGAAACAAGATGACTGCTTCCCAAGAAGACCTAAGCAGGAATCTGTGGCTACACTGAGGCCTTTCAGTAGAAGGTATATATTAGGATAAGAAGGTTTTTTTCTCTCTTAATTTTTAGGTCACATCCAGCAGTGCTCAGGATTTACTCCAGACTCTGAGTTCAAGGATCATTCCTGGCAGAGTTCAGGGGACCATATAGGCTCCGGTGGTCTAACCTGGATTGGCTGCATGCAAAGCAAACATTCTACCTGCTAGACTATTGTTCTGGGCCCAGAAAGAAATTTTAAAGCAAAGGTTTTGATCTAGGGTTTAGTATTTAGGGCTCTATGAAATCCCATCACCCATTTGGCTGTGAGAACTTTTATTTCTCTCAGTAAAAGCTTTTAGACTGCAGTTAGATTCTCAGAGTCCAAAAATTTTTTAAAAAGTTAAGAACTACTGTTCTGTGTAGATAAGACCCACCAGAGGCCAAGTCATTCCTAAAACTAATTTGGTCTGAAGAAAACCTGGCATTCAACACTATGATTCTAAATCTGTTTCTGAGAAAAGGTCAGGATCCATTATGTCCTAAACAACTTTACAGGGGACTACGCATGTCCTGAGTGACTTCAGTTCTGACCTCACAGTATTTTCTTCTTAAATTCATAAAAAATACTATCTGCTCTGTCGTGAAACTAATCACTGGTCTGCTTCGTGGCAGGACTCTAAATGACACCCAGACAGGCCAGTAACCATCAGGTGCATGCTTAAGATGTCCACAAAGGTCTGCTAGACTTCCTCTATGGTTCAGAGTGTTTGCTTTAGAACTTCTAACCTACCTACCACGATGCATATAGGTCCTTTCCTAGAAGGGCTCAGTATAGTTGTAGAGTTTTCCTTTTCCTTTCTTTCTTTCTTTTTTTTTTTTCTCATGGAAATCTATTCACACAAGAGAAAATTTTGACCACAGTAGATACCTAATTTTGGAGATGTCGTTTTGCATGAAATACAAATGCTGTATATCAAATACTCTTGCTGTGGCTTAATAATTGGGGGGGGGGGAAATAGAATGACTTATTTTCTGAGGGTGCCTTGTTTACCCTCTCACATTCCTGTTGCCTCCCTGCCTGGCTTCATACTGTTGGCACTGAGCCTCCCTTCTTTCTCTTCTTTCCTCCCCAAACGCGCACACAGAAGTGGGGGAAAGTTGACGGCCCAAAGATTCAAAGGAGAAGTCACAAAGTTCAGTGGTTGGGAAATCCTGGTGATGGGGGCAGGGAAGTTTCAGGGAATTTGGGCATAGCAGCGTCACCTCCAAGTTAAAACTTAACAGTGGGCAGTGAATGATGGCAGAGAGCAGTAATTGGGCCAGCCTGCAGTCCACCAGCATTTATTCTCAGTGATTCAGGAATTTAGGGATCAGGGCCAAGAACATAGCAGGGTACAGAAGGAAACAGAGTCCAGGCCCCTGAGACAAGGCCCTCTCCAACCCATAATTTAATCATCAGAAACACGGGATGAAGGCAGAAAGGGGAAAACGGAGCTGAAGCAGAAGTGGAGGGAAAGGAAACCGGATAAAGCCACGCTGGATGGACGAGGGGAATACCATAGGCCTAAATGCCCAGAGAGGCCAAATTTCCTCTCCCAATATCTGTGGGGTGGGGGGAGGGAGGGAAATTCAGATTTCCCAGCAATGTGGCAGGTCTTGGCACCGGCTCCGGTTCCCCTGCCGAACTTCCACAAATAAACATTCCAAGAGGCGAAGGGACAGATCTGCTTCTCAGCAAGATTTCAAAGCTGTGCGCCAGCAGCGAGAAAACAGGAAGGATCTAGAGGGAGGAGACGAGGGGAGGAGCAACTCATGCCTGAGCCAGATCAGATGGGAAACGTCCCAACCCCTCACCCGAAACTGACACACCATTTTTTTTTATGAGGTGTAAACCTTTCAGGCGGTGCTGGAAATCATGACTCCATGGGCCCGTGGCTGAGCTGCTGAGTTTCAAGCTGGGGGCGGTAAAACCCCAAAGGGCCACAGGTGAAGACAAGATCTTTCAAGCCATCTTGACCCAGGTGAAACCAAGAGGGGCTCATGCTGGGAGACAACTCAAGCACCTGCCTGCTCCCAGTCATTCCTTTCCCCCCATCCCCTCACGATGCCTCCAGTGAATGAATGTGTGTGCGTGTAATAGGGTACGTGGAGCATAGCCATGGGTTCTTCATTGGAATTATTTGGAGATGACAACACTCACTTTGATCTCTAAAAGGCTGAGGGAAAAACACAGCTGGCCCCAGTGGGTGCTGACCCCAAATACCCCTCTCTGATTCTCCTGGGTGTCATGGGTTCCTGAGTGGAGGATTGGGGAGGTTGCATTCCTTCCCTCACCCCAGTTCCACACTCCACACTCAACAGGGGCAGCTGCCATCAAGGTGGCTTATGGAGATTGTCCCTCTCTCTTTGTTAATGAGCACTGGCTTGACATTTAATAGAATCTTATTTATTCACTGGTGTACGTGCACATGAGAAAAAGCCCGGGAGAACAGGAGGCCCGGCCTTCCATGCATGGAGCTACAAGTGGCTGCTTGCCAACCAGCTGCAATAACAGCCTAGTCCCAGAGGGCCCCAGGCGGCCTCAGAGTAATGCGGCATGGCCCAGGCTCAGCCCTGAGCCCTAGGTGCCTGCTTCAGGGTTGTTTTCTGAAAATACAATAGGATTGGGTACAGGAACCATAAAAAACAAAAAAATCCTATATGAATGTTAGCATTATAAAAAATAAATGTTTAGCATCCACATCCACTTATCAAAAGGAAAAGCACACTTCAAGGGTACCAGATAGGGTGTTTGTCCTCTTTGCAAGGAAGGGGGGCTGGTGTTCGGAAAACCATGTGATCTTGCCCCACAGAGAAAGGCAGGAGTGAGAGGGTTGCCAGGCTAGTCCTCAGAGGTCCAACCATCCATCCTCTACACAGCTGGGGTCATCATGCCCTTTGAAAGGGAGCAATAGAAAACAGGCCTCTCCCGGCACTTCATATCGTCGAAGGCATGAAGGTCCTGTTAGTTATTATTACGTTTGTCTACAGAAATCGGGACATTAAATCAAACTCCTGTGTCCACTCACTGGAATGATCTAGGCAACTTTAAAAAAATATCAAAGACTGAGGGAATTGACCCCTTTGGGGCTGAGAGCTGGGCCCAGAATTGTTTTTAAAGCTTCCCAGTTCATTCTATGGGCAGCCAAGCTGGGAAATCATCATGGGCCTTGAAGGTCACAGTGAAGGTTGGCAGTGGGAGTTGGCGTTTTATTTTGTTTTGGAACACCTGGTAAATGTTCAGTCTGACTCCTGGCTCTGCACTCGGGACTTAACTCCTGCTGAAGCCCGGGGGCCTATATGGAATGGCAGAGATCCAACAGGGTCGAGTCCATGAAAAACAAGAGTCCTATCCTCTGTACTGTCTCTCCAGTTCCAGGAGATTGGCATTTCTAAGACTCTGCGCTGGGGCCGGGGCCTAACTTGTCTCAGAGTAGCTGGGAGTTCCTTAAGAGGCACAGAGTGCTGACATGTCATGGAGAACCTTGGCACAGGGCCTTTGCTTTTGCAGATATCCAGTCCAAAGATGTGAACTTGGTTGGACATGGTTCCAGAACTGGAGCAGGAGCACCGGGGCTTAGGTCAGTGAGGGTGGCCAGCCAAAGTTCTCTGGATTTTGAACTTTAGCACCTGCCAAAAAAGTGTGTAAGAGTGGAAAGATTTATCTTGTCTGATAAACATATTCTCTGGAAACAGTGGCCTGTGGTTTGGGTTCCAATCCTGATTGGAAAGTTCTATCCATTTTCCTTTTGTACCTTCCAGGTTCAGAGCTGCCCTATTAGGTTCATTGGGCATAGTGGATAGGTGCATTTACCTGTGTCAGGGTTCAAGGTGCTTCTGATCATACCAACCTCTTAGGCCAGAGGCTAGTAGGGTCCTGGACCACTAGAAAACCTCCAAGAGCCCGTTCAACACAGGTGCAGGTCTCCTCCAAGAGCCCAAAGTAAGGGATCTTATTTTTCTATTTTGAATCACAACAGCAAAGACTCTGACTCTGAAAAACAGCTAAGAATAGTCTAAAAAAAAGGGTACTCTAGGGACTTTAGACAGAAACCTTTGAACCACAAGCTTTCAGAAAATTTCGCTACCATGTTCAGAGCCAAGAGAGTCTTCTGGGATCTTTGCCCTTTTCCCCACCCTGGATACACCCCTCTGGTGAGCTGTAGGGTAACTTTTTAAGAGTAACATTTTGAGAGAGATGAAGTATGAATGCTGTCAGAAACTGTGGGGCCTTGTTTGACTAAAAGTATGGCCCCTTACTTTTTCTGACAAGCTGAGAGTTAATATTCTGAAATATGAGAGAGCAACCATAAAAAGGCAAAATTTCATGTTCCCCAGCCAGGCACTCAGTGACCTACACCTCCACAACATAGCATCAGAAAATAAAGTGTAGACAGAGGTCAAAACTGCAATTCGGGGCAGGAGAGATAGCATGGAGGTAGTGTGTTTGCCTTGCATGCAGAAAGACGGTGGTTCAAATCCCGGCATCCCATATGGTCCCCTGAGTCTGCCAGGAGCGATTTCTGAGCATAGAGCAACCCCTGAGCGCTGCCGGGTGTGACCCAAAAACCAAATAAAATAAAATAAAATGAACAAACAAAAAAATAAACAAACAAAAATCCCCTGCAATTCAGTGCCTAAGACTGCCGTGTATAGATGTGTGTATATGTTTGTGTGTGTTACATAAGTATATATATATATATATATATATATACAGATATATATGTATATGTATATGTATGTATATATATATATATATATATATATATATATATAATGACCTTCTCTGAAAGCTTCTGAATGTTAAAGCATACCCTACAATGAATGACCTTGTAGAAATCAATTAGGGTAACAGGGTAATCAAGGCAATTGAGGACACAGCCCAGATTTCCTGAGTAATCTCTGCAGTGGAAATTTGGAGCACACCCAGCTGTGCAAAGGGTTTACTCCTGGCTCTGTACTCAGAGGTTACTGCTGGGAGTGCTCAGGGGACCATCAGGGTGCTGGAAATCAAACTGGGTCAGCTGCATGCAATTAAGTTTCCTTTTTCCCATACTATTTCTGATGTCTGGACCTTGCTTCTTTCATCAGTTGCCCTGAAAATGCTTGTGTCCTCTCATATATGAGAACCACACTACTCCACAAGTTCTTTATATATTATTATTCCCCTTGCTTTATCATTTTTGTTTTGTTTTGTTTTGTTTGGGGGCCTCAGGACTTCTGGCTCTTCTGTCAGGAATCACACCTGACAGGGGACCACTGGGTAGATTACATCCATGTAAAACAAGCACCCTACCCACTATACTTTCTCTCCAGCCCCTCATCTTATCTGTCTAACAAAAGAGGAGATGGTATCATGTCCCAAGGATTTTGTCTGGATGCAATTCTGGAACAGAGAGTTGAGCTAGTTTAAAACTTGCCCAAGTTTTTAAGTCAATGAAATGTTCTGCTTTTCTATTCCAAGCAGCAAACTTTAGAGTCATGAACAGACCTACAGAAAGGAACATAAAGCTATCATTTATTAAAATTCAATTTTTTTTAAATTTGGTTTTATGGCTATGCTCAGTCGTTTATCCTGATGGACTCAAGGGATCATTTGGGATGCCTGGGATTGAACCCACATTTGTCGTATGCAAGACAAATTCCCAAACGCATTGTACTATCACTCTGGCCACAAAGTTTATTCAATATTTGCATAGACTTTTTCCGTTCTTTTCCCACCAATTGACAACGTATGATATTTGTCTATGGGAGCAGGAAAGGTCATGCATAATAAGGAAATGGCTGTCAGGTAGTGAAATCAGGCCTCCCCTCCTTTCTGCATGCTCAAGGCTTAGAGAGGACTTAGGCCAAGTTATAGTTGGACTCAAACCTGCCTCTACTTCCCACCTGGTAAGACTGGACCTTAGCCAGCCTTAAGGTGGCCTTAAGATGGTAAGATGGTAAGACTCAACCTTGGCCACTGCTTCTAGAAATACTGCCATCAGAATTCCCTGGCCCTGAGCACTTGGAGTTTCCTTAAGAAATGTCTTGAGGGGCCAGAGCAATAGCACAGCAGCAGGGTGTTTGCCTTGCACACAGCTGACCTGGAATGGACCTGGATTTGATCCCTGCCTGCCAGGAGTGATTTCTGAGCACAGAGCCAAGAGTAACCCCTAAGCACCACCGGGTGTAGCCAAAAATCCAACCCCCCCCCCCAATAATAGAATAGTCTTGAAAGACCAGACTAGACGAGCTATATAATTAATAGAGGAGGGTCATGGGCTCTGTAGTGAGTGCAGTAAATTTTATATCAATATGACAAATGTTAACATTACTGTAACTTCCTAAACTATAATAAATTAAAAGAGCTCGTGCTCTCCCTACCTGAGAGTTCACTCTCATAAATCCAGGTGACTAGCCAGCAAGTCCCCAAGATTTAGAGTGACTTCCTTAGGGCTAGCTAGTGTCCTTACCACATGGACGAGATTGAAGAAGTCTATATTAGCATACAGCGAATCTTCCACCCACTGCAGGGTTCCCTGAGAGAGTGGGCACAGGGCTTCTCGCACCATCCGTGCTCCATGGCGCTGGCTAAAGATGAGGAAGCGTTCTAGGAGGGCCTCGCTGCAGGCAATGTCCTTGAGTGCCAGGTCTGGGACTCCATGAACAAACTGCAATGAGGAGATGTAGAGAATGGGAACATTTCACACAATAGGAAAAAACACCAATCTCCCAACACCCACAAGCTGTTCCCATCTCCACACACAGAATCTGTAAATCCACTGCAGTGCATGACCAGAATTAAGATTGTGGATGGAATTAAGGCTGCTTAGTCATGGGACTTTAGGAGGAGGAGATTATTTTGGATTATCTGGAAGGCCTGACATGAACAATCACAAGAATCCTCTCACATGGGAGAGGAAGAGAGCAAGCCCTTTCAAGGAAGGTTTGGCCAGCCCAGGCAGATGAGAAGAGGCCCTCCAGCAAAGGTCTAAGAATAATCTCCAGAAGCAGAAACTAGGAAGAAGTTGACTTTGCATCCAGGCATCAAGGCCCCCCCAAGTAGGTAATGCAATAGCCCTACTGCACCTTTCAGATTTCTGGCCACCCAAATCCAAATAATAAATTGACATTATTTGAAGCCATCAAGGTCATGATTGTTAGAGCTGCAACAGAAATCCAGTATGTTCCAAGGCTCACTGAATCAAAGAATCATTTAAAATTTGGGAAACAGGTTAATGCATTTACTGATCCCAGTTCCATCCAGCACCATAAATAGTCCCATGAGCACCAGGAGTGACTCCTGAATACAGTCATGTGTAGCCAAATGAGCCCCTTCCCATTTAATTTATTTTGGGGGGGGGGTCACACCGGCAACACTCAGGGGTTATTCCTGGCTCTACGCTCAGAAATTGTCTCTGGCAGGCTCGGGGGACCATATGGGATGCCGGGATACGAACCAACGTCCTTCTGCATGCAAGGCAAATGCCTTACCACTGTGCTATCTATCTGGCCCCCATTTAATATTTTTAATTGGGAAAGACCCTCTTAGCAAGGATGCTAGGGCACCAACAGTACTTATGTCCTAAAGCCAAGGTATGGATGAAGCTAGGATATATTTTAAATATCAGTGAATGACCAAAAAAAAAAAAAAAAAAAAAAAAAAACTCCTCATCAGAAAATTAAAAATACTGACTCAATCTTTCCAGGAGGCATATCTTTCCATATATACTATCCTAAGTAAAATCCAAAAGAGGTGCCCTTATGCTTAAAAGGAAAAAAATTATTTGCTATTTATCTGAAATTAAAATTTAACTAGGCAGGTTACATTTTATCTGATGCTTCTGACTCATGGATATCCTATGTCCTAGAGCATCTATGGGGTTTGTGGAAAAGAACACTAACTCTGAAATGGCCTCCCAAAGCTGAAGAGGCTCATCTCTTTCAGTAGGACCTTGACCACCCAGGGTAGCAACTGGCTACCAAGAGAGGGGCTCTGCCAGGAGTGGGTAATCACAAATTCAAAGGATCACAAATGAATGGCTGAGCTTGCCTGGCTATATAGTTTCTGCAACAATTTCCAGTGATATACCCTTCTGGTCTGGAGACCAGCCATCTGCCATGGGCAGCGTCCAGACCCCTCTGGGAAGCCTGGTCCCTAATGAGACCCAGTCATGGATAGCCAGGGGTAGGGGTGCAGGCCTTTCATTTCAGTGGTGTCTAAGAGGATGCAGTTTTCCATTTTTTTTTCTTCTTGTCTCCAGGTAAATTGCCTCTCTGAATGCTTATCCCAGAATCTAAAACGTTTTGACATAGATCTGCTCTTTTTATTCAAGTACTTCATGTTAGGAGGAGAAAAAGGAGAAAAAAAAAAGGAGACTTGAGAAGATGACCCATCAGGCTAGTGGAAAATCTGGAACCCAGAAAAAATCAGAAATACTTCACTGAGTTCCTGCTCTACCAAAATTAAGAAAACTGCTGGGCACCCATAGAGAATAGGCAAATCTGTGGCCATCCAAGGACCACGTTGCACAGTCAGAAGCTGTCAATACCAAGCAGGGAATACTCAAACCTGGGCACAGAAAAGTCAGGGTAAAGAGAGTCACTAAAAATAAAACTTATATGTTCTCTCAAGAGTCACAAGGAAGGATCCCTGAGAATAGAGCCAGTAGTAATTGCTGAGCACCACCAGATGTGGCCCAAATACAAAGTGTTTTCTGAATCCTTACTGGGTGCCAGACAGTTGTTTTGTTGTTGTTGTTGTTGTTGTTTTTTAAGTTGTTAACATCTATCAGTGTATCAAACCCCACCCATCAAAGGTAGTAACCATTTTGCAAAGGAAACTGAGGCAGAGTGATTACTTAAATAGCCTGAGGTCACACAGTTACTGTGGCTAAAATAAGACCTGGAAGCATGTGCTTAACCATGACCTGCTAGTTCTTTGTCAATTAGGAAGAAGGGAGAGGGCAGGACAAAGAAAGGTTTATTGGATAATTTCACTGAGACAACAATTGAGTTGAGTTTTAAAGCATGTCCAGGAATTTATGGGACCCAAGCTGAGGCTGGAGAGGCAGGCTTGTCCAGTTGTCACTGTTTCCTTGGTCTCTGGCTGGGGTGGGGAGAAACAATGCCTGTGTGAGCCCTTCAAGTACCAGGCAAAATGGGCCTAAAAGGACATCCATCCAGTTGAATGTCAAACTTTTATTTGAGCAGGTAGATCAAACTGTAGTTGAAATTTAAATAAAGGGGCCGGAAAGATAGCACAGCAGCGTTTGCCTTGCAAGCGGCCAACCCAGGACATAAGGCGGTTGGTTCAAATCCCTGAGTCCCATATGGTCCCTTGTGCCTGCCAGGAGCTATTTCTGAGTAGATAGCCAGGAGTAACCCCTGAGCACCACCGGGTGTGGCCTCAAAACCAAAAAAAAAAAAAAAAAATCAGGGAGGGACTACAGAGCATGAAAACCGGCATAACTTTGCAAAAGCCAGCTCCCTGTGTGTGACAACAGGCGGGGAAAATCCACGAAAGTAAACCGGCCCAGTGGGGCCCAACTGTGAAAAACTGTGAGTTTGACCTGTATATGTCTGTCTACTGTTCTCTTGCGTGAAACTCTTGCGAGTGGGGCAAAAAGAGGCTCCAGTGGAGCACGGCCGCTCCGCTTTGCTACGCGGCCGTGCACTCTTTCTAAGGAAAGAACACCATTGCAACAAGAAGGAAAAATTACACTAAGAACGGTGCTATATCACAGAAGCAAACCTTTCTCTCCGGACTGTCTTCTCTGTTGCATGCTCGGGCCTAAGATTTGACCCAGTGTGAGGCTTCATCCACAGAGGACTCCCCTCCCTTAGAGGCAAGTCAGCCCATCCAGAAAGGGAGGAGCCAGAGGAGTGTGCTGCCAGCATCATATAGACAATGAATACCACCACAACACGTAGAAAAACCCACAATACAAGTGTGACAATGGGGAAACAACGCAGGCCAGCATCAGACATAGAGAATGAAGATGACAATTCTGAGGACCAGATAATGACCAACCAACTAATCAACCTCTCAGATAAGGACTTTAGACTAGCAATATGGAAGATGCTCAACGGACTCCAAGAAACCATGGATCGAGTTGAACAGAACACTAATAAGAACCAAGAAAATATGAAGACAGAAATCACAAAACTCCAAACTGAAATAACATGTCAACTAACAGGACTGAAAAAGTCAGTTAACGAAGTGAATGACAAAATGGATAAGCTCTGGGACAGGGTATCAGAAGCTGAGAATAGACTTGGTGCTGTGGAAGATGAGATACATAACAATTCCATACAGCAGGAGAGATTAGACAAAAAAACTTAAAGCAAATGAGCAGACAATGGAAAAATTAGTCAAAGAATGGGAACAGATGAAAATAGAAGTCTATGATAAGATCAACAGAAACAACTTAAGAATCATTGGAGTCCCAGAGACCCAGGAAGAAAATTTCCAGGAAGAATCAACGGTCAAGAACATCATTAAAGAGAAACTTCCAGAGCTAAAGAATATTTGTGATCAAATCCTGCATGCCCGAAGAGTACCAACCAAAAGAGACCCCAGAAAAACCACCCCAAGACACATCTTAGTCACAATGACAAATCCCACAGATAGAGACAGAATTCTGAAAACAGCAAGATCAAAAAGGGAAATCACGTTCAAGCAAGCTTCCCTGAGATTTACAGCAGACCTGTCACCAGAAACACTCAATGCCAGAAAGCAGTGGTGGGATATTGTGACAAGACTGAATAAAATGAATGCTTCACCCAGAATACTATACCCAGCAAAACTCACTTTCCGGTTTGACGGAAGAATACATGGTTTCACAGACAAAAAAACAGCTCAGAAACTTCACAGACACAAAACCAGTCTTAAGAGAAAAACTGAAAGACCTAATCTAAGACAAGACTACCCAAAAGACACACCAAATTTTGAAATAAAGATGGCGTTAAATCCCAGGACAATTCTTTCTCTCAACGTCAATGGACTAAATGCACCAGTTAAGAGACACAGAGTGGCTAAATGGATCAAAAAACTCAATCCAACCTTCTGCTGCCTACAAGAAACGCACCTGAATAGTCAGAACAAACATAGACTCAAAATAAAAGGCTGGAGAAAAATTATCCAAGTAAACAACACCCATAAAAAAGCTGGAGTGGCCATACTAATATCAGATAATGCAAACTTTATACTCAGGAAGGTTGTAAGGGACAAAGACGGACATTTTATATTAATCAAGGGGTACGTAGAGCAGGAAGAATTCACTCTCCTAAACATATATGCACCGAATGAGGGGCCAGCAAAATATTTAATACAACTGTTGACAAATCTGAAAAATAATATCAACAACAACACAATAATTGTGGGGGACCTTAACACGGCTTTGTCAACACTGGATAGGTCAACCAGACTGAAACCCAACAAGAATATACTAGACCTGAGGAGAGAAATGGAAGAAAGAGGCCTAATGGATATATATAGGACACTCCATCCCCAGAAACCTGGATACACATTCTTCTCCAATGTACATGGGACATTCTCCAGGATAGACTACATGCTGGCACATAAAACATACCTCCATAAGATCAAGAGGATAGAAATTTTGCAGACTACCTTCGCTGACCACAAGGCTCTGAAATTATTTGTGAACTCCAAAGGGACTCAGAAGAAACACTTTAACACCTGGAAGTTAAACAGCCTCATGCTCAATAACCAGTGGGTCCGAGATGAAATCAAGGAGGAAATAAAAAGGTTCCTGGAAACAAATGACAATAAAGACACAAACTATCAGAACTTATGGGACACAGCAAAAGCAGTACTGAGAGGAAAATTTATAGCTTTGCAAGCACACATCAGGAAGGAAGAAGGAGCTTACCTGAGTAGCTTAATGACACAGCTAATAGAACTAGAAAATGCTCAACAAAAGGGCCCAAGAATAGGAAGACAGAAGGAAATAACAAAGCTGAGAGCAGAAATCAACGAAGTGGAAACCCAAAAAACAATCCGAAAGATCAACGAAAGCAGAAGTTGGTTCTTTGAAAAAATAAACAAGATTGATAGACCACTGGCAAACCTAACAAAGAAAGAGAGAGAGAGAAACTTGATAACTTGTATCAGGAATGAAAAAGGAGAGATCACTACTGATATGACAGAGATTCAAAGGGTAATCAGAAACTACTTTGAAAAACTCTACGCCACTAAAAATGAGAACCTGGAAGAAATGGATAAATTCTTGGACTCTTATAATCTTCCACGGTTGAAGGAAGAGGATGTAGCATATCTAAACACCCCCATCACCATCGATGAAATTAAAACAGTAATCAAATGTCTGCCGAAAAACAAAAGCCCAGGTCCAGATGGATTCACTAATGAATTCTATCAAACTTTCCAAGAGGAACTACTGCCAATCTTGGCAAGACTCTTTCATGAAATTGAACAAGCAGAAACACTTCCAAATAGCTTTTATGAAGCCAACATCACCTTGATACCTAAACCAGACAGAGATGCTACAAAAAAAGAAAATTACAGACCAATATCGCTGATGAATGCAGATGCAAAGATCCTCAACAAAATCCTGGCAAATAGGATTCAATGCCTCATTAAGAAGATCATCCACTACGATCAAGTAGGTTTCATCCCAGGAATGCAAGGCTGGTTTAACATCCGTAAATCTATCAACATAATACACAACATCAATAACAAGAAAAATAAAAACCACATGATCATATCAATAGATGCAGAGAAAGCATTTGATAAGGTCCAACACCCATTCTTGATCAAAACTCTCAGCAAGATGGGAATGGAGGGAACCTTTCTCAATATAGTGAAGGCCATCTACCACAAGCTAGTGGCAAATATTATCCTCAATGGAGAAAAACTGAAAGCCTTCCCTCTAAATTCTGGCACAAGACAAGGCTGTCCTCTCTCACCACTCCTATTCAACATAGCACTAGAAGTACTTGCTATAGCGATTAGGCAAGAAAAGGATATCAAGGGAATCCAGATAGGAAAGGAAGAAGTCAAGCTCTCACTGTTTGCAGATGACATGATACTCTACTTAGAAAACCCTAAAGACTCTATCAAAAAGCTTCTAGAAACAATAGACTCATATAGCAAGGTGGCAGGCTACAAAATTAACACACAAAAATCAATGGCCTTTCTATACACCAATAGCAATAAGGATGAAATGGACATTAAGAAAACAACCCCATTCACAATAGTGCCACACAAACTCAAATATCTTGGAATCAACTTGACTAAATATGTGAAGGACCTATACAAAGAAAACTATAAAACTCTGCTCCAAGAAATAAGAGAGGACACACGGAAATGGAAACACATACCCTGCTCATGGATTGGCAGGATTAACATCATCAAAATGGCAATACTCCCCAAGGCATTATACAGATTTAATGCCATCCCTCTAAAGATACCCATGACATTCTTCAAAGAAGTGGATCAGACACTTTTGAAATTCATTTGGAACAATAAACACCCTCGAATAGCTAAAGCAATCATTGGGAAAAAGAATATGGGAGGAATTACTTTCCCCAACTTTAAACTGTACTACAAAGCAATAGTTATCAAAACAGCATGGTATTGGAATAAGGACAGGTCCTCAGATCAGTGGAATAGGCTTGAATACTCAGAAAATGTTCCCCAGACATACAATCACCTAATTTTTGATAAAGGAGCAGGAAATCCTAAATGGAGCAGGGAAAGCCTCTTCAACAAGTGGTGTTGGCACAACTGGCTAGCCATCTGCAAGAAATTGAACTTAGACCCCCAGCTAACATCATGTACGAAGGTAAAATCCAAGTGGATTAAAGACCTTGATATCAGCCCCAAAACCATAAGATATATAGAACAGCACATAGGCAAAACACTCCAGGACATTACAGGCATCTTCAAGGAGGAAACTGCACTCTCCAAGCAAGTGAAAGCAGAGATTAACAGATGGGAATATATTAAGCTGAGAAGCTTCTGCACCTCAAAGGAAATAGTGCCCAGGGTACAAGAGCCACCCACTGAGTGGGAGAAACTATTCACCCAATACCCATCAGATAAGGGGCTAATCTCCAAAATATACAAGGCACTGACAGAACTTTACAAGAAAAAAACATCTAACCCCATCAAAAAATGGGGAGAAGAAATGAACAGACACTTTGACAAAGAAGAAATACACATGGCCAAAAGACACATGAAAAAATGTTCCACATCACTAATCATCAGGGAGATGCAAATCAAAACAATGATGAGATACCACCTCACACCCCAGAGAATGGCACACATCACAAAGAATGAGAATAAACTGTTGGCGGGGATGTGGAGAGAAAGGAACTCTTATCCACTGCTGGTGGGAATGCCGTCTAGTTCAACCTTTATGGAAAGCGATATGGAGATTCCTCCAAAAACTGGAAATCGAGCTCCCATACGATCCAGCTATACCACTCCTAGGAATATACCCTAGGAACACAAAAATACAATACAAAAACCCCTTCCTTACACCTATATTCATTGCAGCACTATTTACCATAGCAAGACTCTGGAAACAACCAAGATGCCCTTCAACAGACGAATGGCTAAAGAAACTGTGGTACATATACACAATGGAATATTATGCAGCTGTCAGGAGAGATGAAGTCATGAAATTTTCCTATACATGGATGTACACGGAATCTATTATGCTGAGTGAAATAAGTCAGAGAGAGAGAAAAACGCAGAATGGTCTCACTCATCTATGGGTTTTAAGAAAAATGAAAGACACCCTTGTAATAATAATTTTCAGACACAAAAGAGAAAAGAGCTGGAAGTTCCAGCTCACCTCAGGAAGCTCACCACAAAGAGTGATGAGTTTAGTTAGGGAAATAACTACATTTTGAACTGTCCTAATAACAAGAATGTATGAGGAAAATGGAGAGCCTGTCTAGAGTACAGGCGGGGGTCGGGTGGGGAGGAGGGAGACTTGGGACATTGGTGATGGGAATGTTGCACTGGTGATGGGTGGTGTTCTTTACATGACTGAAACCCAAACACAATCATGTATGTAATTAAGGTGTTTAAATAAATTAAAAAAAAAAAAGAAAAAAAAAAAGAAAAAAAAAAGAAAAGAAAAGAAAAAAAGAAATTTAAATAAAGTTGCCCAAGGTCATTTTCACCCTTTTTTCCCTAGTTTCCTCATTCACAGATTCAGTCACTGCACTCTTCATGGCTGAATCTGTGAAAGCAAAACCCAAGGCCACTGAGGACTAACTGGAAGAGTCTTGAGATACCACTGATTTTGGCAGCTCGTATGGTTCTGAAAATTCCTGGAGAGCCCAGGAACCTCTTGGTTAAGTTTGTTTGGTTCAGTCAAAAAGTACCATGCGGGCCCGGAGAGATAGCACAGCAGCGTTTGCCTTGCAAGCAGCCGTTCCAGAACCAAAGGTGGTTGGTTCAAATCCTGGTGTCCCATATGGTCCCCCGTGCCTGCCAGGAGCTATTTCTGAGCAGACAGCCAGGAGTAACCCCTGAGCATCGCCGGGTGTGGCCGAAAAACCAAAAATAAATAAATAAATAAATAAATAAATAAATAAATAAATAAATAAATAAATAAAAATAAAAAGTACCATGCATAGGAGTCAGTGAATTTTTCCCTTGTGTTCAGTTTCCAAGGCCTCCAGTAATTAAAACAAAGCATGGAGAACATTTCTTATTCTAGAGTTGTCTACTATGGTGACAATGTCAATGAGTGAGAGAAGTAGAAAGCCTCTCTCAAATACTGGCAAGGGCGGGGGCAGAGATTGGGGACATTGGTAATGGGAATGTTGGACTGGTGAAAAGGAATGTTCTTTTTATGACTGAAAACCAACTACAATCACATTTTGTAATCAAAGTGCTTAAATAAAGATTTTAAAATTTACAAAAAGGAATTGTCTACATCTCAAGCTGAGACATGTGGTCTACTCTGCAGAAGCCCGGGTTCTCTGAATAGCACTCTCCCCCTCAAACATCCCTAGATAAAAATTAATTTATTAAAAATAAATAAATAAATTAAGCCATGCATAAGATTTAGCTCTTCAATTGCCTGGTCCCCTGTCCATTGCCCATCTGTCCTGTGTACTGAATGTTCATGTTGAAGAAAAAGAAAGTGCCCTCCAGTGAAGATTCATCCCAACAAGGTCTTAAGGCCTTGCAGAGCTGAGAAACAGGAGAGAGGGAAGAAGAGGTAGCCCAGCTGAGAAGTGGGTGGCCTCTGCTTGCCCAGGGAATTGTTCTCTGTGGCTGCCATGAGCCAGTGCAAGGACCTTAACTCCCACCTCAACCCCCCTGGGATTTGTCATCCTGGACAAGTTAACAACATCAAACAAAAGTGCAATCCTGTGACCCCTATCCCCTATTCCTCTACGCAAGATAGGCCTTAGGCCCGATGCCAACAGCAAGGTGACTAGCTAACCAATCCAATGTCACTTGTCCATGAAAGGGAAGTAAATGCCCCCTAAATTCCTGCACTTATCTTCATCTCCTTTTTATGACCCACTGAAAGTCATCACTGGCATTTCCAGGACTTGAGTTTTATGAGCTGAAGAGAAAACATTGGTGGCAGCTCTCTGGGGGACCTGGGAGGAGACAGCCAGCCTAACTCCCAGGAATCCTTATAGCTAAGGCTGGGCACCAAGGGCACCAGGCCCCAAGGCTGCGGTGTTCTGTGAGCTGACATAGCACCCCTTGTTCCTGTTTCAGTGAAGATCTTGGGACCTAAGAAGACAGTAACTCAGGTCTGGGTTTCTTAACTATTGTGAAGGGACATAGCTTAAAAACCTGGTTCTGGGCCAGAGCAGTGGCGTGAAGTGGTAAGGTGCTAGTCTAGGATGGACATTAGTTCAATCCCCCAGCGTCCCATATGGTCCCCCAAGCCAGGAGCAATTTCTGAGTGCATAGCCAGGAGTAGTAACCTTTGAGTGCCACTGGGTATGGCCTCTCCCAAAAAATAAAAAATAAAAACCTGGTTCTGACACTGCATATGGTCTCTTGGGGTCAAATGGTCCCTCAGGAGTCACTCTTAAGTACAATGCCTCATGGGTCCCTTTCTCTTTAATCTCAGAGGGTACCCCCACTTGGTGGCAGAATTAATGTCATACCAGGAACCTACACATCCAGGTTGTCCCAAACAAAGCACCCAAATCAGAGCTCAACAGAACCTCCTGGATAGCTGGTGAAAATCCAGGTCATAGCTTGGCCTAGGGTGGAGTCTAGGAATCTGCATTCATAATTTGCTTCCCATTCCTGCTGATAACCCTCTTTTGAGACCTTCCTTGAAGACAGTTTAAGAATCTCTAAACTTCAAGTAGGGACACTGCAGTGGGCATGAAAGGACTAGGCTTCTCTTTAGTTCTAGATCAAGTAGTGAATTACTCTGTTGTCTGCTCCTCAATGTCCCCCCCAGGAGGGTTAGTATGATGCACACAGGAGCTCACAGACAGTGTGTGATAAATGGGTGATTCAAATAAATGTTGTAGGCTCTGGAAATGGACAGAAGAGATATGGGGGCAGAGGAGCAGTCAGATATTCAAGGGGAGTAGAAGGAGCTTCCAGGGACTAAAAAGAAACAGTGCAGAAAGGTAGAAATTTGTGTTGCCTTAAGAAGTGCTCCCCAGCACCCCCAAACACTGATGTGTAGTTTTCTTTCCTGGGACATTCCTCTCCCTTGTTGCATGACTGCCTTTGGCTCAGCTGGGTTTGTTCCAGATCATTCCTCAGAAGGCTTTCTTCTGTGACTATCTCATTTGAAATTGCACCATCCCAGGCCAGAGAACAGTACAGCAAGTAGATAGGGCTCTTGCTTTGCATGGGTTTGATCCCTGGCTCTGCATATGGTCTCTGAGCCAAGAGTGAACCCTGGGCACAAAGATAGGAGTCCTGAACACTACTGAGTCAAAATCCACCTCTCTTTATTAGTAAAAACAAACAACTACCCCATACTATGTCCCCCAGGCCCTCTCTACCTCCTTGTTTTGTTTATTTTTAGGCCACATTTGGTGATGCTCAAGTTTATGCCTGCTTCAGAGCTCAAGGATCCCATCTTGCAGGGCTTAGGAGACTGTATTGGTTATTATAACTTGAATCCAGGTTGACTGTATGAAAGACAAGTGCCCTTTGCTATACTATTACTCCAACTCTGCCTAGGCTTCTCTGACTCTTATTTCTACCCCTGAAGAACATTAGTTCTGGGAGTCAGATATTTGAACATATTGCTCATGCTGTTTTCTAATACTTAAAAATGACCCTGCATAATCATTAATACCCCAAAAATCATGATTGCCCTGGCTCTAAGGAAAGGTTGGACCTAAGATTCCTGCCCATTCTAAATATCTGTGATGTTTTTAGTGTTTCCAGAATTTGCACTACTTCAGAATACTGAGCTGTGGAAAGCTCATCTCTGTGGGTCATTTTCTGAACAGGTGGCATGAATCGTGGGCTCCATGTGTAAAAGGAGAAAAGTCAAGATGGCCCCTGTCTTTTCCAAAGACCCCTAATTAACAACATTCTCCTACCTGCTCAGGACGGACTTGGGAGCTGACCAGAAGGTGGACAACCGAGTTAGACAGGCCAATGTTTTTCTTCAGAAATAGTGTAAGTGTTTCCTCATGTTTAAGGACATCCTGAATGCGTATTCCTCTTCCTGTGTAGAAATAAAAGAATGGAGGACATGGAGTCAAAAAAGCAGGTGGCAAACATCTAGAATAGATTGGGAGCATTTCCAATGTGACTTTCAGAAGAAAGTTCTGTTCTGGGCTTTCCTCAGGACACCTGTAATTCAGGTATCCTGCCAGTGGGCTGTCACCAATACAGCACAGCATTTACTACTAAACAGCCAAGCATACCTGAGTAAGAAGGTGCAGAAAAGGTCAGCTTGAGGAGCTGAGTAGCTAGATATTTTGTGCAGAACAATGTTCTCAGCAGGGCAGGGGTGAGAAGCTGGAGTGAGGTAATTGTATTCTCCTGAGAACATTTGGCAATGTCATGAGGCACATTTGGTGCAAGCAAATAGAGACAATTGATACTTCCAGACAGACCCATTCACAGGATTCACCCCCATCCAACTTACCCTCTACTCTACATACAACCACCACCACCAAAAAAAGAAAAAACAATGAAAGTCCTCTCTAGACCAGGGGTTCCCAAACTATGGCCCGTGGAGCCTGATGAAGACCTTTATCCAGCCTGCCTGGTGTTTTTGCTGCCAAAAACACTGTCCTGGGCCTGCAGTATGCATGTGTGGGATATGATCTGTACATTACATTTCCCTTCTTTTCTCTGTCTTTTGACTCCTCCTATCAGATCTAATTTCTAATCATCTCTTCCCTCTGAGACATATCCTAATCTCAGGAACCACACACTCCAAGTGGCAACCATCTTTGGCAGCACTTTTTTCAGAAGGAAACATCTGAAATCTCCAACCAGATCTAGACTAACTAGACTAACTGATGCACACTCGCATCACTTGTTATGACTAGCAGTGACAAATATGGAACTGGACATTGACCATTTCATTAGCCAAAAGCAGGCCCATAGTTCCCATTGAAATACTGGTAAGTTTGTTATTTTCACTTTACTTCTTCATTTTATTTATTTATTTTTTGGGGGGCCACACCCAGCGTTGCTCAGGGGTTACTCCTGGCTGTCTGCTCAGAAATAGCTCCTGGCAGGCACGGGGGACCATATGGGACACCGGGATTCAAACCAACCACCTTTGGTCCTGGATCGGCTGCTTGCAAGGCAAACGCGCTGTGCTATCTCTCAGGACCCTACTTCTTCATTTTAAATGTTGTATTTGTGCCTATAATTTTTTTCACAAAATTAAATCATTTAATTTATTTAGTTTTTAGAAATTATGGCTAGAACTACAACCAACATTAATGTGAATATTTTTGTGGGAACATAAATTTTTGTTTCTCTAAGATGAGCGTCTATGTCTTGTCAGAGAAGTTGTTGTAAGACAATGGCATAGTTTTGTTGAATAATAAACAATGGAATTTTATCACAATTCTAAGGATCAGAAATCTAAATCCAGGGTTCTAGCATGGGCTTCTTCAGATAAAGACAAAGATCTTCAGTCTGTAAACTACCAACTTCTTATTGTGTCACTTTTTAGAATTATTATATAATTTCACATTGTATGAAAAAATTTTCCAGAATTTTAACCTGCATCCTCACAAGCACCTGATATTATTGATATGTTTAATTTAAGCTATATTTTTTAAATTCAAAATAAGTTATGTGCAGTATGCATAGAAATTTGTTCATAGTTTTTATTTATTTTCCCTGAACATCCTCTCTGGCCTCAATTTGTCCCACCTTCCTTTGGGCCTTTTACTATCTCCATGCTTTTTTTTTGCCTCTTCTAGAATGTCACAACACAGGAATCACAGGATATGAAACATTTTTCCAGAAAGGCTTTATGGCTTGGTAGCTTACTTACTTTTGTTCATAGTTTTTTAAACTATAATCTGGCCCACCAACTCTCTGATGGACAGTGAACTGGCCCACTGCATAAAAAGTTTAAGGATCCCTCTTCCAGACAAGAGTGTCAACAATGGGATGAGAATCTGGCTCTGGGAGAGAATGCAAGTCTCCTATGTGTGAAGTCCTGGATTTCAACATCAGAAAAAGACATTTCACAACATTGAAAGGTAAGTACAGAAAAACAAACAAACAGAAATCCCAAGTGTCCATAAGGCTAAAGAATGGAAAGTCCAGCCTATAAATGGAGGGAACATGTGTGGCGTCCCCATGCTGTGGTCAAGGGCTTAAGTTTTTTTCTGGCACTTCTGCCATCTCACTAAAGCTCCAACCCACAAGTGTTGACACCAACTGGGAGACAGTGCAGTTTGGGGCAAGGAAAGTCTCAAGTGGGCTAGAGGGGATTGCTGTTGCCTGGACTTGAAATTGCATGCCCTGATCTGCCCCTGTCACATTCCCTCAAAGCCTTGAGAAGCAGAAATTTCTTTACCAGGAGGCATGAAGGGTGCCTAATAGTTAAGGTGATTTGGGGGCAGTGATTGGACCTCTCTGCACTTTCCACGGCTACCTCCTAGGGATATTGGCATGGGGATGAAGTGAGATAAGGAATGTTAGGTGTTCAGCTACCAGACCTACAGATAGTAAGTACTCAACAAATGCTGGTTTTGGCTGTGTGAATCTTACCCTAGCCCTTCTTGGGGACTCACACACATCTCTACTGCCTGCACAAGGGTCAGTCCAGCCTACAGCTAGCCTCTACTACTGTAAGGACCTGGCCAAAGCAAAAAAAAAAAAAAATGTGAGAACATTTCAACACCAAAAGTAAAGGCATAATTGTATGGGGAAAAAAAATTTGTGTCTAAAAAAAAAAATCTATCTCTCTCAACCCCTCTAGAAGCACTGTGAACTACTGTCTTTTCATATACAGCAAGACAAAAATATGGATTTTTAGCAAAGACCCAGCAAACACAGACTCTTGAGATCAGGGCGCTACGATTTTTATTGTACTCTGTCCCCATTTTCTGTCTAGCAATGCTGAGTACACTCTTCTGAGCCTTTGAAATCACCTCTCTCTCAAACCCAATGTTAGAGCATGCCATGGAATCTGGACCTCCTAACTCTGTGGAATCACAGGAGGTGCCAATAAATACCTTGTTGTATTGACCTGAGAGTCAGGACCCCATTTGACTGTTTATCTCTGTTATTCTTTAACTAGCTCACCCAACCTTACATACAAATTCTTGACTGGGGAGAGGGGGACCTGGAACAATTCCAACCCTCTCCCTCAAGTGTCTATGAGGCTGTTACTGAGGAACAGGGGCCAGGAGTTGGTCCCATAGCCCTGAGGTGGAAAGGGGGCCACCCTATAGGGAGACTGGAGCCCCAAATGTAAGAGGTGAGCAATACAAGTCTAGACTCCAGAGAGAGAGAGAGAGAGAAATGAGAACTGGATACTTGAGGGGAGGAAAATACATTTTTGCTTAAAATGTGGTTCTTCTTGTTCTCTCTCGTGGGAAGATTAGTGCTGAAAGTGGGTGAGGGGTTTGGGGTCTGCCGGGACTCAGGAGCTGGGGGAAGCTGCAGGAGGGTTGAGTGGGAAGCCCAGAGAATGTGGGAGGCACAGGGGAAGGTGTTTGAAAGATGATTGAGAGGCCACCGTGTTGGCTGGGGGGCAAGAGGCAAGGGGCTTCAGGGCTGGTCTTTTCACCACTAATCCTCCCTTGCTGAGAAATGCAGCCCTACAGGTTTGCTGGGGAGGAGGGAACTGCCTGGGTCAGCCACCGCATACTTTCCCAGGTCACTGCAGAACTGCCAGGCGAAAGTGCACACAGCTGCAGCCCCGCCTCCTCCCAGAGACTTAACCCTCCCCTGCACTTGGGACCAAAAATTAAGGGCCCCTAGGGAAGACTTAGAACCTGGGTTTCAGTCCCCAGCCTGAAACTCTTGCAGAGACTGTGTCACTTCATTTGGGGAGAGTCTTGGGAGGGTCTCACAGCCACCAGGGCCAAGGGTTTATTCCCAGTGTCTGTTCCCAATCCACTCACTTTCTTGGGACATTGAGCCCTGAATCTCCCAACAGGCCTCACACAGCCTTTCCCCCACTGCCAGAGGGCCTGCATGAGAGGCCTCTAAGCAGCCAATTTCCAACTAGGACTGCTTGGGCCTGGTCTGAAAGTTCATTTCGGTTTTCCTAGACACACAGCCAAAAGCACAGAGAAGCCTTAGTTTGCAGTAACTTTCTAAATACTTCCTCTTGATGCTACACTCCTTGGGCAATGGGACACTGAAAGGACAAAAGGTGCCCAATGACAGGAGACAGCTGCTCCTGGTGAGGACAGCCTTTTCCCATGTGCTGTGGCTGCCAGGGAAGCTGCTCTTTGCTTGGTGGTTCCCTCTTTTTCCCTTCCAGACAGAATTGTGCATCATGCTCAAACCTTTCAAACTGCTTTAAACCTTAGCTCACTGGAGCAAAGTACCAGAAAACATAGACAGTATAATTTGTAAGACTTGATTACCTGAGGCATAGGGGCTCTATTTATTTTTCCTTGTTTTTATTCCTTATTTATTTTTTCAGCCACACCTGCTGATGCTCAGGGCTTATTCCTGGCAGGCTCTGTCACTGAGACACTGGGATAAGAAACCCAGTCAGCCACATGCAAGGCAAGTGCCTTCACAAATCTATTATCTCTCTCTAGTGGATTGTTTAGTTTTAATTTTAAAAAATTTGGGGGGGTATATCTCAAGGGCTAAAAACTACAATTTAGCAAAATATCTACACTCTTACGTTTATTGCACAATATGTGCAGTGTCATAGAGAGCAGGCTGGGAACAGACACTAAAGAGAACCCTTGACTTGACCCTGGTGGCTTTGAGAAGGGCCAACAGGACCCTCCCCAATTGAATTGACACAGTATTCATGTTCACAATAGCCAGACTCTGGAAACAACCCAAGTGCCCAGTAACAGATGTGTGGATAAAGAAAGATTGGTACATACACATGATGAAATATTATTTATCTATAATAAAAGGTGAAGTTATAGTCATTTGCTGATACACAGATGGATCTAGAAATTATCATGTGGAGTAAAATGCATCAGAAGGAGAAGGAGAGACATGAATGATCTCACTTATATGTGGGTTATAAAGAAACATAGTAGGGAAATAACTAATGCCAAAAAGCAATAGATATAAAGATCAAGAGAACTGGTCCTTAGTAGGAAGTTTGCCTCAGGAAGGAGAGAGGAGGAGTAGGTCAGGGAAGGGACCACAACAACAATGATAAAGGGAAGTGGTCACTATGGACCAGGTAATTTAATGTTGTAAAAGTGACATTTCCAGCTCTGGCCCTTCCATTTTTTCCCCCTTGAGTGCCCCTCACTCTGCTTTTCCCTTGGCTCCTTCCTGCATCTTCAGGAAAGGTCAGATGCCTCTATTTCAGATGGGTGAGGCAAGTAATGGTAAAGCATATTGAAGCACACAACCCCTTACCTGCCGTTCTCTCCGGGTGCATCCTAAGGGTCTTCATCAGCTGGGACAAGGCACACAGCTCTGACCAGACTTGGCCAAGGTGCTGGCTCTCTGGGGCATCCATAAGAAGCTCTTGAAAATCTCGATATACCCTTGCCAGACTGGAAGGTAAACAAGTTGCATCAATAAAGAGAGCTGCCACTGTCCTTTTTTCTTCTTGGTTTTTGGCTACACTGGTGGTACTCAGGAATCATTCTTTGCAGGGTTGAGGACCATATGGGGGTGCTGGGAATCGTACCCAGGTCGGCAGAATGCAAGGCAAATACCCTACCTACTGTACTATCAGTCTGGGCCAAAACAGCTGTCATTTTCTTAACACTTGTTTTTTGTAAGAGGGCATCTGTGTCCTACGCATTCTGTAGCTTTTCAGTGTTTCCAAGGGGAAGCATACGTGCACCCAGCATATATAGAGAAACAGTCAGGGAAGGTGAGCACTTAACTTATCCTGGTGTTAGAGCAGAGCTGGCCACCTTCTCAGCCCCTTATGTCCCATATCCAAAAAAGCTTTTATTTTATTATTATTTATTGGAGGGGGTGGTTTGGCCCACACTCTACTTAGGGCTTCATCCTGGCTCTACTCAGGAATAATCCCTAGTTGTGCTCCTGTAACTATATGTAGTGCCAGGTATTCAAACCTGGATCAACTGTATGCTAGGAAAATGTCTTTATTGTAACACCTTTCTGGGCCTTTCAGAGAACAGAATTTTAGTTAGATACTGCTGGAGGATATTCTCAGCCATCAGCTACTTCTCTGAGACCTGCACTAATAACCATTTATTCACATGGGTAGTTTTTGATGTTACTCTATTTTTTTGGGGGCCACACCCGGCGGTGTTCAGGGGTTTCTCCTGGCTGTCTGCTCAGAAATAGCTCCTGGCAGGCACGGGGGACCAAATGGGACACCGGGATTCGAACCAACCACCTTTGGTCCTGGATCGGCTGCTTGCAAGGCAAACGCCGCTGTGCTATCTCTCTAGGCCCGATGTTACTCTTAATCTCTAAATCCCTTCCTTCAAATGTAGGCACCTAACACACACACACACACACACACACACACACACACACACACACACACTCACTCACACTTACACTCCTCTGTCAATAGCAAATTAGACAAGGAGAATAAAGCAGATTAATTAGATTTGTTCCAGGAATCTGAATGCACAGGAGGAGGTTCTGCAGTGGGCAACCTGGCTACTGAGAAGCAGGAAACCTTGGAGCAAATAGCCAGAGAGACAGAGGCTTTACCTTGTAAGCCTAGGGAGAAAACAGCTCCTGACAGACACTAGCTCTTACTCAGCTACTCCTTGGAGGTGCCTCCCTGTCCTTGGCCTTGCAAGGTCTAATGTCCAAACATACTTTTCCTTCTGGGACTTAAGGGTTGGGATGTTTTGGCAAAATACTTGTGAATAAATCGATATTTTATTTATCTTGTATGTAGGTGGGGTGTGTGGATGAATGTGTGTGTGTGTGTGTGTGTGTGTGTGTGTGTGTGTGTGTGTGTGTGTGCGCGCGCGCGCGCGCGCTCGTAATGTGAAACCCAGATTTCCTGGTTTATATGCCAAGTCCAACTTCAATTTAAAGGCCTTTCAGAAGGGAAAGGTCCTTGGACTATAGAGATATGACCAGTTAGTCCAAAATCAGTTCTAGCCCCACTCCAGGAAACCTCCACTGAGACACTTTGCTTGCCCCTTTCCCTGCTCGATAGTGTGACCCCACAAGAATTGTGGGTGATTTTCTTCAGATTCCTCCAGGAGATGAAAGCTATAATGTGAGTTTGCACTCATTGTTTGCTGCCACATGAGTCCAGCTGAAAAGTCACCTCCATAACATTTTTTGGAAGGCATCTTTTATCAACCTGGATCCTAGGCATCATCAAACAGATATAAATGATAGACTCATAGGCCGTCTGGGCTCTGTTACTTTAGGACAAAAATCAGTCATCATCTGTTTCCACTGAGGTTTATCAAATATTGTTTTGTTAAGTCAAAGGACAGGTTTGTCCTGAACAATTATAGTCAAAATTCCTCCAAGAAAAAACTGTAAGTATAAAGTGTCTTAGTTTCCATCTAATCTGGTGGATCTTCAGTTGGGTTGAAGTGAGTGAGCACAAGCCTCTGCAGGTGGTCTATGGGTGTAGGTCCAGATAAGCCTAGTTGGTGCAGAAGACCCTTCCCACACCAGAAAAGGACCTACTCACCTCTCATCACTCACCCCCTCCTCTACTCCAAAGATAGGGGTGAATTTTTAAATCAAGAGCATCTACCAAAGATTAGAGGTCCTTAACCAGAAATCTACAAGTTCCATGGTGTCCTCCCAATTATATGTACCAACTATATGTTGTATGTATGAAAAGTTCCCTGGGGATGGGGTCCTCAGTTTTCATCACCTTCTGGAAATGCCTTTCAGCCTCAAAGGTTAGGAATGATAGATAGCAAGACAGCCATGTCTCAGGCCCTTTCCACCCCAGAGAGCAGGAAGTATTTATGACTGAGAAATTGGAAGTTGCCCTTTTCTCCCCAGGAGTCAACTTCAACTTGTAAACTAGATTTAATTCATACTCAGTCACCTGACCTTTGCTCCGAGTCTTCTTATGGAGGACAAGCTCCATCAGATTCATTTCTGGAGACTGTGACTAGGGAGAGTGAGGTCTGGGGATAGAATTGTTCTCACACCATGATGCTACACAAGAAGATTCAGCCCTTGGAACCACATGGGGCTAGGAAAATGCAACTCATCAAGGAACTGCCATGAAAGGACTCCAGATCACAATTTGGGAATATAAAGACCCTTGCCCATTTTTTTTGTTTTTTGTTTTTGTTTTTTGGTTTTTTGGTTTTTGGGCCACACCCGGCAGTGCTCAGGGGTTACTCCTGGCTGTCTGCTCAGAAATAGCTCCTGGCAGGCACGGGGGACCATATGGGACACCGGGATTCGAACCAACCACCTTTGGTCCTGGATCGGCTGCTTGCAAGGCAAACACCGCTGTGCTATCTCCCCGGGCCCGACCCTTGCCCATTTTAATTTAACTTTCTCCCCAGAAGCAGCACTTCTTCTAAGAGATCCCTAAGCTATAAAACATTTACTTCAGGTCTACCAGGCCAAGAGGAGAATGACAGGGAATGCAGTTTATCCCCGCCCTACCCCACCTCGATATCCCACCATCCTGGGAATTACTTACATGGAGTTGTTATAGTTTGACACAATTCCAGGAGATTCTCCAGGGGTGGTACTTTGAAAACAAGGATTATTCATGTTGCAGATAATTCCCTGGAGCCATGGCAAAAGTCCTGCAGAAGGCATGGCTTTGTTGGGAAAATGGCCTTTAAAAGAAGAAAGTGAAGGAAAGGCATTAGTTAGGTCTAGGGCAGGAGTTCAGCTGTTCTTTTCCTTCATAGAAGCAGGAGTACCCAGGGTGTGTCCTGGGCCAGGGGCCAAAACAGACTCTCTTCTCTCAGCAGTCAATGGAGTAAGATGACTGACATCTCTAGGAGAGTTGATGGATCAGTAAAAGTGGACAGGGGTGAGAGGAGGGGGATTGTGTACATCATTTTGGAGGGGAAGGGAAAGTTCAACATGGCTTCAGGGATTGGTTGAATCTCAGAAGGAGCAAAGATTCCCTTTATCTGTGAGCAAGTCTGCAGGTCAAGGAAGTGAGGGGCTTCTAAAGGCTTAAGAAAAAGAAGCAAGAGTCTGGTACCCAGTAGGCTGATGCTAAACTCAGAACTTGAAGCTCAAGAACAAGAGTCAGAAGCAGAAAAAAAAGAGATCTGAAGAGCTTTACAAAAAGGCAGCTGTCTGGGGGGAAGAGGGAGAAAAAAAAGGCAGCTGTCTAGAGTGAGATGTTATCCTGGCTGAAACTAGATGCAGACAAACTCAAGCTCAGTCCCAGAACAGCTCTGGGATCTGAGAAATTATAATTTATTTTAATTATAATACTAGTTTTTTCTTTTGGGTTTAGGGATATACTCAACAAAGCTTAGACCTTACACCTGGCTCTATGCTCAAGGGTCACTCCTAGCAGTATTCAAAGGATCATATGCAGTGCCAGGGATCAAACCCAGTAGGCTACATGCAAGACAAGTGTTTAACTCCTGTGGTCTCTCTAGAATAGTACCCAAGGATAGTACCTTTTGTAGTGTCTTTTTTAATAACATGTATAACATATCCCTAAATTGGCCTTCAAAATATTTAGAGAGCTCACCTATAATATACTCCTTTAAAATCTAGTAAGATTTTAGATATTTCAAAAGAAACTTCAAATAGGGGCTGGGGATTTAGTGCAGGGATAAGGATGCATACTTGTATACACCCAATTAGAGTTTGATTCCAGGCACCAGATGGCCTCCAGAGCATTTCTGTGTGGAGAGTTGGAAGAACCTCGCAACTCAGAAGTGCCCTGAGCAGCACCACAAACTCTGTATCCTCTGCATCTACATGGACCTGCCCATTTAGTTGACCAAGTAGCAGGGGAGTATCCCCAGGCACCCTGAACTCCACTTGATAGTGCCTCCCTCCCAAGAAAAAACAGAAGACATTTTAACAATGCCAAAACAAAAAATGTACCTGAGCAGATGTGATTACTGAATCTTCTTCGTGTGATGTGATTACTGAATCTCCCGCCCCCAGGCCTTCCCAAACAAGACAATAGTACAGCAGTAGGACATTTATTTGCTTTGCACACAGGGCAGGTGGTCCTGGCTTACATTCCCTGTATCTCATATAGTTCCTGAGCAGAGCCAGGAGTGATTCCTGAATACAGAAACTGAAGTAACACCTGAGCACAGCTGTGGTAGCTCCCGAAATCAAAACAAGCAAGAAGAAAGAAAAGAAGAAAGAAAAGGAAGGAAGGAAGGAAGGAAGGAAGGAAGGAAGGAAGGAAGGAAGGAAGGAAGGAAGGAAGGAAGGAAGGAAGGAAGGAAGGAAGGAAGGAAGGAAGGAAGGAAGGAAGGAAGGAAGGAAGGAAGGAAGGAAGAGAAAAAACAAAAAAGATCTTTCTGAATAGAAGGGACCTCAAGCTGGTCAAGGCTTTCCATCATACTTATCATACTTACATTCATGGTGGCTGTAGGGTAGATTGACATTTCTTAACCAGATCAAGACCAGGAATAATGATAAGGGCCACACAAGTTCCACCACAAAACGAATCTGGAAGTACAAAATGAAACTACAATAAAACCAGAACTGAGAGGTTACAGGAGGACTTATACACTGATTCATGCAACAGAGACGTCAGTTGAAGCATATTTATCAAAGATATCCTTCTTCCATCTATTCTTCCATCTTTTCTGTACCTGGTAATTTAAACTACATTGCCTTTATTTTAGGAATCAACATTTTTCCCTTCAACAATTTCTTTATTTTTTTTATTTAAACATCATAGTTACAAGATTGTTCATAATACAATTTTTCTCCCCACAGATAAAGTTATTCATGATTGAGTTACAGCCAATGTACAATAACCTTTATAATCAGTGTGTATTTTCTGCTACCAGTGTCCCCATGTTCCCAGTTTCCATCTCACTCTTTCTGATGCCCTCTTCCCTCTCATCTATCCTTCCCATCCTGCAGTAAAATGCATAGATTTTACTTATCTCTCTCTTTCTCACTCTCCTTTTTTTTTTTCTTTTTTTTTGAGGGGGAGCACACTTGGCAGCATTCAGGGTTTATTCCTGGCTCTGTGCTCAGAAATTGCTCCTGGCAGGCTCAGGAGACCACATGGAATTCTTGGAATTGAATTTGGGTCCCTCCTGGTTCGGCCAGGTGCAAAGCAAATGCTCTACTGCTGTGCTTTTTGCTCCAGCCCCTCTCCTTTTCTTTTTGACACTGGTTTGAAGGGGTGCCGTGCATTTCACTTTTTCTCCTTTCAGTACCCAGTTCTTATCCAGAATGATCAGCTTGAACTATCACTTTCATATTAGACCCTTCTCTACTCTAACTGCACTCTCCACTCTTTGTGGCATGCTTCCTATCATGGACTGATCCTCCTAATCCTCATCTCTATTGTCTCTGGATATCATCCCCATATTGTTCTATATTTTCCTTATATCCCACAAATGAGTGAGATATTCTATGTTTATTCCTTCCCCCGATTCATTTCACTCAGCATAATAATCTCCATGTCTATCAATATATAACCAAATTTCATGGCTTAATTTTTCCTAATGCCTGCATAGTATTCCATTGTGTGGGGACTACATTAAACTGAGAAGCTTCTGCACTTCAAAGGAAACAGTGACTAGAATACAAACTCTACGCACTGAATGGGAGAAACTATTCACCCAATACCTATCTGATAAAGGATTAATAACTGAAATATATAAGGTATTGGCAGAACTTAACAAGAAAAAACTAATTCCATCAAAAAATGGAGAGAAGAGGGGTTGGAGAGATAGCACGGAGGTAGGGCATTTGCCTTACATGCAGAAGGATGGTGGTTCAGATCCCGGCATCCCATATGGTCCCCCAAGCCTGCCAGGAGCGATTTCTGAGCATAGAGCCAGGAGTAACCCCTGAGTGCTGCTGGGTGTGACCCAAAAACAAAACAAAAAAGTTAAGAAGAAATGAACAGACACTTCCTCAAAGAAAAAATACAGATGGCCAAAAGGCACATGAAAAATGCTCCACATCACTAATCATCCAGGGATGCAATTCTTTTTTTTGGGAGGGAGGATGCAATTCAAAACAATAATGAGGTATCATCTCACAGCACAAAGATTGGTACACATCACAAACAACAAGAATAACCAGTGCGGGGCTGGAGAGATAGCATGGAGGTAAGGCGTTTGCCTTTCATGCAGGAGGTCATCGGTTCGAATCCCGGCGCCCCATATGGTCCCCCGTGCCTGCCAGGAGCAATTTCTGAGCCTGGAGCCAGGAATAACCTCTGAGCACTGCCGGGTGTGACCCAAAAAACCACAAAAAAAAAAAAAAAAAAAAGAATAACCAGTGCTAGCATGGATGCAGGGAGAAAGGGACTCTCATTCACTGCTCGTTGGACAGCCATCGAGCCCAGTCTTTCTGGAAAACAATATGACTATTCTTCAAAAAACTGATAATTGAACTTCCTTATAATCTAGCAATACCACTCCTAGAGATACACCATAGGAACACACACATACCCGCGTGCGCGCGCGCGCACACACACACACACACAATACAAAAATGCCCTCTGTACTTGAATGTTACAATAGCCAGAATCTGGAAGCAACCCAGGTGCCATTTAGCAATTTCTTATAGCTTAAAGAAACTAAGAAAGTCTCAGTACCAGGATTTGTTTTGTTTTGTTTTGTTTTGGGACACACCCAGCGATGCCCAGGGGTTACTTCTGGTTCTGCACTCAGGAATCACTCCTGGAGATGCTTAGGAACTATATGGGATGTGGGAGATCAAATTTACCTGCCTTATCTCTCCAGCCCATGCCAGGGTGTTTATAATACTGGGGGAAGTTGATGTAATTGTATAATTGAAAAATAGTATTAAAATTTACATTCAGGGGCCCGGAGAGTTAGCACAGCGGCGTTTGCCTTGCAAGCAGCCGATCCAGGACCAAAGGTGGTTGGTTCGAATCCCAGTGTCCCATATGGTCCCCCGTGCCTGCCAGGAGCTATTTCTGAGCAGACAGCCAGGAGTAACCCCTGAGCAACGCTGGGTGTGGCCCAAAAACCAAAAAAAAAAAAAAAAAAAAAAATTACATTCAGGGCCCGGAGAGATAGCACAGCAGCATTTGCCTTGCAAGCAGCCGATCCAGGACCAAAGGTGGTTGGTTCGAATCCCGGTGTCCCATATGGTCCCCCGTGCCTGCCAGGAGCTATTTCTGAGCAGACAGCCAGGAGTAACCCCTGAGCACTGCCGGGTGTGACCCAAAAACCAAAAAAAAAAAAATTTACATTCAATTGAGAGTTAAAAATCTCATCTAGGGGCCGGAGAGATATCATGGAGGTAGGGCGTTTGCCTTGCAAGCAGAAGGACGGTGGTTCGAATCCTGGCATCCTATATGGTCCCCCAAGCCTGCCAGGAGCAATTTCTGAGCATAGAGCCAGGAGTAACCCCTGAGCGCTGCCAGGTGTGATTCAAAAACAAAACAAAACAAACAAAACAAAAAAAAACTCATCTAAAGGAAAAACGATCAGTGATTGTGGCAGCCCACAATCACTGTTGTGATTGCACTTGAGGTTGTGGTTTTGCATTTGAGAATGGGAAGTGGAGAATTATGGGGTGAAACTGAGGCCCACACAGGTCCCCCATCTCAGTGTGTTGCCTCAGTTTCTCTTTTACCAAGAGTTCAATATTGCATCTCAAAGAAATGTGATCTCTGTGACTTTAAGCTAATCCAAGACCTGGCAGTTTCTTAATTTTTTATCCTACATGTTCATTACCAGCCTCCCTCCCCTATCCAACCACCCACCAGGCTATCTATCTGCCTGCAAAACATTTAAGATCCTCTTTGGCCCTTAGTGTTCTTCCTAAAGGTCTCTGAGATTGGACTAAAGGTCTATCTAGGACATTATCGATTGTCATCTTCCTTTACCCCCTATAATTCTCCACTCCCACCTTCAAGAGCAAGCCACAGTCTGTGGGCTGCCACAATCACTGGTTCTTCTCCCTTTAGACAAGACTTTTAACTCTTAATTGAACTTAAATTTCAGTACTGACCTTCATAATTCTGATTGAAGCACCCAACACCAGGCTAGCCTCATCCTAGGTACAAAGACACACCTGTGGAATGAGTGTGTTTGCATCGAGGCTGGTCTAAGAGCACCTCTGGTAAAGCTGGAGTTGACACTGAAGCTTCTGTTTTCAGGTTTAACAAACTGCTCCACCAGGGGCATGAGCACTGACTCTTCTCTCCCACCTCCCTTCTCAGGAGCTCTTGTCTCTAGCAAGTTAGGAAGCAATTTGGATACACACACACACACACACACACACACACACACACACACACACACACAATGGGAATGGTTGGGGCACGAGAGGAAACCAGAAGCTGTTTCAAGTCTTTTCACCAAGGAAATGAGTCTACCTGTCTCTACTCTACACATCTGACGCTTCCTTAATTCAAAAGTTGACAATGTTGGCTTTCTGTCAAGTAAGCCAGCTACCTTTCATGTAGTGTGGTTAGCACTGATTTGGGACTGCAAATCTTTTCTGACTCACTTTGGGGAGCTTGGAAAGATAGTAGAGTGAGTAGGGTATTGGGAGCAATCTCTAAGCACAGGCTGAGGATTAAGCCCTTAGCACAGCTGGGTATGGCCCCCCCAAACCAAACCAATCCCCCCCCCAAAGAAATCACTTTGGGAAGGGGGCTGGAGAGATAGGGTTTTTGCCTTCCACGAAGCCAACCTGGGTTTGATCCCCAGTATTCCATATAGTCTCCCAAGCACTGTCAGAAGATGAGTGTAGAGCCAGGGATAACTCCTGTGCAAGTCCAAGTTATGGCCCCAAAACAAACCAAAAAAATCATTTTGGGGAGCTGGGAGATAGTTCAGAAGGTCGGATTGCATGCTTTGCACATTGGAGATGAAAGTTAGATTGCTGAAACTGCTGGTTGTGCCTGGCATTGCCGAGTAGCTCATTCCCAAGCAACTCACCAGCAACTCACATAGCACTGCCAGGTGTGGCCCCCTCAACCCCTCAAAAAAGAAAAAGAAAAGAAAGAAACAGCTACAAGAAGAATCACTTCAGAGATAGCATAATCCCTGAAACTTGTTTTCTCATGCACAAGATGGTTCTACTTTGTCCTAAAGTATACCCCCAGGGCTGGAAGTGTATCATGGTTTTTATTCTATTCTCTATTAGCTCTCTAGCCCTGGATAACCTTTCTGTGCTTCAATTCACATCTGTAAAATAGGGCTGATACCAGAGCCTCTGTCTCAATGCAGCTGTGAGTATGAAATAAATTAAGTGTAAAATACCTGAAGCAGAAGCTGGCACTAGACATTACTCAAAAAGCATGAGTGTTTGTTATTGACTCTCATTTCTTCAAGGACTCTAAAGACACTATGGGTGGTGCAATTAGTGAAGGCATAGGAACTAGGAGATAAGATTAAAACGGTCAGCCAAAGTTTAGGGCACTCATAGCCCTGTCACCACCACTTCCCCTTTCCAGATTACTGCTCAATGGCTAGTGTGGAAGTGAAAAAGTAGTTCCAGATCCCTGTAGGGCTATAGGGCCAGGGGAGGGATCAGGCAGCAGTCTATCTGCCTCTGAAGAGAATGGACATCCCGGTCTTGTGCATCACAGTCCATTTGGACCCCTGCATTGCCCAGGTTCTTGCATTACATTCTCTGTGCAGCACTGGCCACATGCTCCTCATATTCTTTCCCGCTGGACTTCTGGTCCTTGTACTGAGAGTCACAGTCCTTCTATCCATCAGAGAAAGCTTCTCCTCTCTTTCTTTGCCTGGCCCTAGGGTTGGTGGTTGACCTTATCTCTGAATTAAAGGCTGCTCTCTCCTATAATCCCAGCACAGCCAGGGATCACCTCAGGTGACCCAGATCTTCAATCTCCAATTCTCTTGTAGCTGACTGCAGCAATCTGGGGGCGGGTGGGGGTGGGGAACACTGTCCAGGCCCGCCTCCCCATCAATGGCACCAAGATCCCTGGGTGCAGGATATCAGTGTGGCTTTTCTCTGAACTCAGTTCAGGTGATTCCTAAGTGCCTCTGGGACAGAGAGCCAGACTGTAGGTAAGAGTCTAGGGCCTTTGAAACACATTTTGTTGAGAGGCCTGTCTTGCTGTTCTAACTCAGCACATGTTTGTTTAGGAGGGCTGTGTTTCACACTTCAGTCCTGCACAAAGACCCCCAGAGAACATTTTCAGCTCAGCCACAACCTCTTCTGTGCCCCAGAATCCCAGTTGGTGCCCCCACCCCACAGCGGCATCCTTGTCTTTGCTGCTCAACAGGGCAGGCAGACCCTAGGGAGAAATTCCACAGTGTAATTAAAAACATGTTTTTAGAGCGGCTCTCACTCCCCCCCCCCCACCTCTTCCCTTTAAACATGTCTGTAACTTTAATTAAGCCCAGCCGAAGCTCAGAAGGGGCCATGGACATGTTTTTTCACAAACTGGTATTTCCTTGTTCTCTGTCATTTTCTGCCCCCCATCCCCTCCCAATGCGATTCTATCTATGGGGGAGGAGAGGGTCACAGGGAAGGGCAGAGTTGAGTTTGTTTTAAATCTTGGCTGGTTCTACTTTCTTCCTTTGCACTGTTTTTAATTTAAAAGTGGTTAGAAGCGAAGCTTGAAGTGAGCCATAGGGTTCTCCAGTCCGCATCTAGAACCCAGATGGATTCTCAGCCTGGACAAAGAAAGAGGACCCAAACCCAGCATACTAACTGCCTGCCTCCAGGAGCTGCCAAGTTTACCTCTCTGCTGCACCAGGCGCCTGGATCTGGGATAGAGGATCAAGAAGCCCCCTTAGACTCATGGATCCTTAAGTGTCCCAATTATCTTGTACCTCCTATTTAATAAAGGGATTATTTTGATTATTGTAGGATGACACCCCACTATTTGCCCAAGACAAAGGCATTCCCTCAACTTCCAACCTTCCTCAAATCTCTTTCTTTGATATGTAAAAGCCCACTGAATAGGTACTTTTGTCTCACTCTTGACCTCCCCCCTCCTGGTGGATTGGTATAATGAAGAAAAGTCAGTTTTTTTGGCTTAGTGCTCAAAGACACCATAGGAAGAAGCCACGAAAAGCCACTGATTCTTTGACTTTCCTGACTGTCTTGGCTTATTATTTCTTCACCGCTAGCCTGCTTCTTCAGACACAGTTGCGTCAAGTTTAGAAATCTGGTGTCTGAGGTGACCTCACAACCTGTGGATTTTTATTTTACAGATTATAGTTTAGGTAGTTAGGATAGTGTTAAAGTGTATAACATTGACATACTAAAGCACTACACTCAATTACCACAATTACCCAAGAGCCACAATTTACTAACACTATCCCTACTTCCCCTCTAGTCTGACCTTCTTTCTTGCTCTCCACTCTTGGTGATTGGCTTTGTATTTTGATGCCAATGGGGTTATCATTGTTCATACTCTCTATTCCTTTGTTTTGTCTTTCTGTATTCCACTGATATTAGAGATTTAGTCCTCTCTGAATTATTTCACATAACATGATGTCCTCCAGTTTCATTCATGTTGGCAATGAACTTCACAATATATCTATTCCTTCAGCTGCATTGCACTCCCATTGTAGACCATTATGCAACTTCTTGATCCATGCATCTGTTGTTGGATATTTGAATGGTTTTCATATCCTGGCAGCAATGCACACTTTAGGCTGAATGGTTTGAGAAGTTGTCTTTCATCCTTCCCAGCCTGTTTTTCTTCTGAGCACCCAGAGTTAGTTCCTCCTTGCACTGTGCTGCCATCTCCATCTGGGTTGTCTTCGTGATTCTCTCTATCCTCGTGAAAGGGCACCAGTTTTCTCCTGGCAAGTGCTCCTGTAGGAAGAGTCTGGGACACACTCAGCCAGCCTTGTAGCACAGGTAAGTGGACCACATAGCCCTGAAGGCCCAGGCCGGAAATAAGCTTACCTCTATTGTTTGGAATGGTTACCCACAAAGCTCCCTGTTTCTGTCAAGCACTCATATTTGCATGACAAGTTATTCGAGGTATCCTTAACCAGAATCCTCTCGCTCTTGAGAGCTGGGGGCAGTGTGGGACTGAGTCCCAGGTCAAGCCCACACCACCTACTTTCTCTGAAGTCTCATTGACCTCCCTTTCCTGTGGGTTAATAGTGATATCACACTCATAAAATGCAGTGAGGGTTAAGAGAGGTGACAGGATAGTGCCAGGCACTTACTAATACTTGAACAATGTGAACAGAGGAAGGAACAAAAAAGAGGGAGGAGGGCAGAGATCTGGAGATTTTCATTTAATACCCTGAAGGGTTTGAAAGGGATGAGTGGAGAAAAGTGGTATTTGTTTCCACTCTTGCTCACAATAGTTAACACACCAAACCATGAACGCCTAAGGGATTAAAAACCTGGAACCGAACTATGGGCTAAATACGTGGCAAATACGTGGCGGGGCTTTTTTGTTTGTTTGTTTTTTGTTTGTTTGTTTTTGTTTTGGGGTCACACCCGGCAGTGCTCAGGGGTTACTCCTGACTCTATGCTCAGAAATCGCTCCTGGCAGGCTCAGGGGACCATATAGATGCCGGGATTTGAACCACCGACCTTCTGCATGAAGGTCCATGCTATCTCTCTGGCCCCGGTTTTATTTTTTTTTAAGAGTGTCCATTTTGCAAAGACAAAAGCTTCCAGAAGAGTCTAGAATTTGTGGAAAGTGTTGCAGACCCCTCCAAGAGGTACAGGGGGTCTGTGGAAGCTACTGTCCTCTAATTCAGACATCTCGGAAATCCCTAGAATGTGATGGCAGTGGGAAAGTCAGCTGGAGGCACAGTAGACATTGATCTCATCTTCCTGGTCTTCAGGAATTGCATCACGTGAACATGGACCCAGGCATGGTGCAGCCAGGGAGACCCTGGCCAAGACTCTCAGTTAAAAGTCCTCCCTCACACCTTAGCAGGGCTGGCAAATGAACTTAGGGAGCATGCTGCAGACAGATTCCTTCGACAAGGGACTTCCACCAACACCAGAGAATGGAAGCAAAGACTGAGTCCAACTCTGGCTTGCTTTGAAAAGAGCTATTTATTCTGAGAGCTAAATATTCAATTTATTTATCCCACCAGGATTGGGAGCCATTTCTGGCAATGGTTCTCAGGCATAGTTACAAAGGTACCTGAGGGTACACTGAGAATAAAATATAGTTGGAGGGTCCAGAGAGATAGCATGAAGGTAGGGTGTTTGCCTTCATGCAGAAGTACAGTGTTTCAAAATCCAGCATCCCATATGGTCCTCGGAGCCTGCCAGGAGCAATTTTTGAGCATAGAGCCAGGAGTAACCCCTGAGTGCTGCCAGGTGGGACTCAAAAACAAAACAAAACAAAACAAAAAAAAAAGTAATTGGATTCTGAATTTCTTTCTTTTTTTTTCTTTCTTTCTTTCTCCCTCTCTTTTCTTATTCTTTCTTCCTCCCTCTCTTTTCTTTTTTATTTTGCCCTCCTCCCCTCTCTCTTTCTCTTTTTCTTTGTCTCTTTCTATTTCTCTTTATTTTTCTTTTTCTTTCTTTCCTTTAGTCTATGTATTTCTTTTTCTTCTTTCTTTCTTTTTTCTTTCTTTTTCTTTTCTTTCTTCTTCCTTCCTTCCTTCCTTCCTTCCTTCCTTCCTTCCTTCCTTCCTTCCCACCTTCCTTTCTTTTTTTCTTTCTTTCATTTTTGGACCACACCCAGTGACACTCTTGGCTCTGCACTCAGAAATAGCTCCTGGCAGGCTCAGGGAACCATTTGGGATGCTGGGAATTAAACCTAGATAGGTCACGATCAGTCCCGGGTCAGCAGCATGTAAGGCAACAACCTGCTATTGCTTCAGTCCTGAATTTCTTTTTTCTTTTTTTGGCCACACCCATCAGTGCTCAGGGCTTACTCCTGGCTTTGTGCTCAGGAATCATTCCTGGTAGTTCTCAGAGAACAATATAGTGTGTTGGGGAACAAATTCAGGTCAGCCTTGTGCAAAGTAAGACCCTTTTCACATAAAAAAAAAAAAAAGACCCTTTTCCCACAGTACAATTTCTCCAGCCCCAAAGAATCTGAATTTCTTGGGAGTACCAACAATCAGCAGCTGTATTGTGCACAGACTATGAACATCTTGTGGACAGGGAATATGGCTAACCTTTTTGCTTTGGGGCATAGAGCCTGGTACTTGTTGATAAAAAGAGATACATTAGAAAAAGAATTAATTTAATCATAAATTTTGCTTTAAGTTTTTTCTATGTTTGTTCTAGCAAGTGAATCTCTGATCATAGGTAGCAGTGGAGTCCTGTCAAGGCTAGTTGGAAAGTTCCATCAACTTTAATGAAGAAAAGCAATCTAAAGACTGCTTTATTTTTCGTGGATGAGGAGAGACCCACTTCCTACTCTAGCCTCCATCAGACCTCTCCAACAGAGTACCAAAGTTGAACTGTATCCACTGCCATTCCACTGCCATTCACAGCTGTTCTAGTTATTAAACTATTAAATAACAACAAATCCATCCACCAGCTAGAGCCCCTTTAATGGTTCTGAGCCTGAGATCAGCAGTAGCCCCCTTATACCTCTTCTTCACAAGTTGAATTTCAACTCTAAATACATCTCTCTTTTTCCAAGTCTCAGTCATTCCCCTTCATTCCCTGGTTCTCAGTTCAAGACATGTTAACCATGACCTGGAATTGAAACCTTCATTAGTCTCAGAATCATGAAATATCATGAGTTTCAGGGTGGGAGGGAGCAGAGAACACACCAGGAACCACCTGGTAGTGCTTGGAGGACTATACGCAGTACCAGGAATAAAACCAGAATTGGCCATGTGCAAAGCAGAGCATCTTATCCCCTATAATATATCTCTAGCCTTTAACCATCACTTTTTTTCCCCCACCCCCCTAACCATCACTTTTTAATATTAGATTTTCTCTGGAAATTAGTCTGAGACCCAAATGTGGTCGTTTGCTGTTCTACCAGTTAAACCCTTTTCTCTCTTAACACTCCTTTTGACTCTCAGGAAAACCTGCCCTGCTTATATAGACTCATTCTGTTTCTAGAACTCCTCCACCCTCCCCTACAGCAGACAATTCTTCTTTTCCTTCCAGGTTTTTCCTGCCATGAACCTGATTCTCATCTCTCTACCCTCAGTCCTTTCCAACCTCCAGTGCTCCTAATCTGCCCTTCTCCTCTTCCAGATCTTGTACTTATTTTGCATTTGTACAACTAGGCAAGCGAATAATAATACATTATTTCTTCAAAATTTAATTTTTGAAAATAATTCTTTATAATTTTCAAAAAAAAAAAAAAAAGGGGCCGGGCGGTGGCGCTGGAGGTAAGGTGCCTGCCTTACCTGCGCTAGCCTAGGAGACGGACCGCGGTTCGATCCCCCGGCGTCCCATATGGTCCCCCAAGCCAGGAGCGACTTCTGAGCGCATAGCCAGGAGTAACCCCTGAGCGTTACCGGGTGTGGCCCAAAAACCAAAAAAAAAAAAAAAAAAAGAACCAACCCAGAGGTCTATTAGCATTTACACAGCCCCTCTTGACATCTTCTCATACCCCAAGGTGTTTTTCTATATTTCTGGGTGAAAATTAAATTATGCTATTTTGTTTGCTCTTGTACCCATACTCAAAACATATATTAAATCTTCTCACCCTGTGAAGAAGTCTATCTAGGGAAGAATATGTCTTATGTTTTTATGCTCCTGGTCCTGCCCTGTTTGCTTGCCACCAGGGCTCAGCCTGAGGTGATTGGAAGCTCATTGAATCTAAATGTCCTCCATTGTAAAGGGTACTGCTGGTTTTCTTATCCACGAAGGAAGAAAAATGCATTCTAGTTAAACTGCAACTCTATGTGAATAGCATCCCAATTTCCAAAATATGAAAAAAGCAGATGGCCTCAGAGAGTCCATGGAACATAGTTCATCCTCATCTTCCCCACTCCCCTGTCAGAAAGCTCGTGGGAAGCTTGGTTTACCTTCGAGTGAGTTCTCAAAGGTTTCAATTCCTCCTATGTAGCATAAATGCCCAAGGGCTGTGCAGACAGCATGGGCAGGGGAAGAATTCCTTCCCAAGGTGGGCAAAAGAAGATTGGCATGTGATTGTGCTAGATTGTGGGTAGACAGTGACAAGACAAAGGAAGATGTTTTCTATGAAGGACACATGACACTGAAGCTCACAGAGTGACTGAAGAGTTTACTGTTGCTTTAGACTATGTGACAGCCAGTCCTGGCATCACTCACACTGCCCTGGCCCACCCTGCTCTCTCCACTTCTTTATTTTCTCCCACCCCACATGCCTGAGCCTTGTTACCTTTTGCCTTTTCCTCACAGTCCAGTTTTTCCAGAGCAGAAGCTGGATCTGTCTCAAGTAGCCCATGCTGATGCTGATGAGCACAAAGCCTGGGAAGCGCTCCTCCCAGTGCCCTGGCTGGAGCCTGGGTTCAGAACAGCAATGCTGACAGACAAAAATGCCCTCTGAGCACTTCTGCCTCAGGCTGCGTATCCTTCCAAGGTGATTAGAGGCTGCTTTGCCCCTTTAAGAATAATCCTTTTAAATCCATGCAAGCCCTTTGTGAACAAAAGTGGACAACCACTGTGGGTTCCTTTATGAGAAGAGTGTAAAGAAGCTGAACACTGATGGAATCCAGAATGGCCATTTTGTGAACAACTGAGACCCTCAAGGCTTCTCCATCAAAGGGGTTCCTGCCAGGAGTTCTATAGAAATCTGACCTTTCTATGTGGGACTGAAGTCTCACAAGTACAGGCTAGACTCAACCTGCAATTTGGGTTTGAAATGCAGTCATTCCATTTGCAAATATGAGGTGATCTCTCCCTTTGTGGGCCTTTTATCTTGCTTTCTAGGCACCAATCTTTGCCACCATCCATCCATCCATCCATCCATCCATCCATCCATCCATCCATCCATCCATCCATAGTCATTAAGGCTGTTCCTACTTGTTGGCTATTGTGAATAATATTGCAATGAATTTGGGTGCATATGAGCTTTTCCAATTTCTGCTTTCAGCTTTTTTGGAGGGTTAATATATACTTAGAAGTCTAATTCTGGACCAAGGATTTATTCTACATTAATATTTTTAGGAATTGTCTGTTTTCACATCAGCTGTGCCCTGTGACAGTCCCATCTGTGGAGACAAGTGTTCCAATTTCTTCATATACTCACCAACATTTGTTACTTTCTATTTTTGTTTTGCTTTATAATAGCCCTTCTAACCTGGGGTGACAGGCATTTTGTTTTTAAAAATTTGCATTTTCCTAATGATTAATGATGCTGAGGACACTAAATTCTTTCAACAACTCAACTTACTTGGATGTTATTTTCTTTTTTGGGGGGTGGGTCATACCCGTTTGATGCTCAGGGGTTACTCCTGGCTAAATGCTTAGAAATTGCCCCTGACTTGGGGGGACCATATGGGATGCCACAGGATCGAACCAAGGTCCTTCCTTGGCTAGCGTTTGCAAGGCAGACACCTTACCTCTAGCGCCACCTCGCCAGCCCCAGGATGTTATTTTCAATCAAATTAATTAAGTTATTTAAAAATTTTGTCAAAATAAAAGTTGTGGTATCGATTTTCTAAATGCTTTTTTGGGAGTTCAACCCCAGAGGCACTTAGAAGCAATTCCCAACTTCGAGCTCAAGGAGCATATGGGGGACCATATAGTACTGATATAGAACACAGGATCTTTCTCAGACTAGCTGACCTCATCTGGCCACACAGCGACCACTCCTTGTGGGTTCTGGGTACCATATGGGATACCAAGGAGCAAGCCCAGGACAACTACCTGCAAGACAAGTGCTTTACCCACTCTATTTTCTCTCCAGCCCATCTTACATTTTTGTGAATATGCCTACTCATTGAAAAATAGTGCTAATATTTGTATATTTTATTCTTGTTCATATAATTATCACTAGCAACAGTCATTGATAGCATTGGGAAATCTGGACATGATATACATTTTTTTTGATATATACTTTTTTAATGCTGTCATTTCATACTAGGACACTAAACATGTATGAAGGATCGTATAGATTCATGATGATTATTCCAACACTTGGCTGTGTCTCAAAGATCACTATTGGTATGCTCAGCAGACTATATGATCTGGGGATTAAACTCAGTCAGTCAGCTCTGTGCTGACCTAGGCAAGTACCCTACCAGCTACACTATCACTCTAATCCTAAATAGTGAGATTTAAAGATCTTGCCTTTCCTCTTTTTAAAGGGTTGAAAGCAATATTACCAAGAAAGAATGTAGGTAACAAAAATTCTACCAGAAAATCAGGAGAATGGGGCCAGAGTGTTTAGTCCAGCAAGTAGGGTATTTGCTTTGCACAATGGCTGACCTGGTCCTAATCCTCAACAACTCATATGGTCCCCTGAGCCCACCAGGAGTGATTCCTGAGTACAGATCCAGAAGTAACAACCTCTGAGCATCTCTGGATGTGGCCCATTCAAAAAAAAATTTTTAGAAGAAAAAAATTTTTTAATTTAAAACATTTCTCATTGGAATATATAATCTAGGAAATTTGTAAGTTAAACAAATTAGAATCGCTGTAATTTGGGGCTAAAAATAAAGTTGATGATGGAACTAGTACAAATAGATAACTAGCCATTCACCTGAAACACACCAAGAAAACTGGATGTACCTTTTTTTTTTTTTTTTTTTTTTTTTTTGTGGTTTTTGGGTCACACCCGGCAGTGCTCAGGGGTTATTCCTGGCTTCACGCTCAGAAATTGCTCCTGGCAGGCACGGGGGACCATATGGGATGCCGGGATTCGAACTGATGACCTCCTGCATGAAAGGCAAACACCTTACCTCCATGCTATCTCTCCGGCCCCAAAACTGGATGTACCTTAAGCCCATCATTGAACATACTAAATTTCTTTGAAAACAGCAATTATAGGTGAAGTGGGAACATTATGTTTTTATATCATCAGCATAAAGGTAGTTTTGAGATGAGGAGAAAGAAAAACAACTTGAGGGCCCGGAGAGATAGCACAGTGGTGTTTGCCTTGCAAGCAGTCGATCCAGGACCAAAGGTGGTTGGTTCAAATCCCGGTGTCCCATATGGTCCCCCGTGCCTGCCAGGAGCTATTTCTTTTTCTTTTTTGGTTTTTGGGCCACACCCTGTGAGGCTCAGGGGTTACTCCTGGCTATGCGCTCAGAAGTTGCTCCTGGCTTCTTGGGGGACCATATGGGACGCCGGGGGATCAAACCGCGGTCCGTCCTAGGTTAGCGCAAGCAAGGCAGGCACCTTACCTCCAGCGCCACTGCCCGGCCCCAACCAGGAGCTATTTCTGAGCAGACAGCCAGGAGTCACCCCTGAGCACCGCCGGGTGTGGCCCAAAAACCAAAAAAAAAAAGAAAAAGAAAAAGAAAAACAACTTGATTTCTAAATTTGAGTTTATTCCTCTCAAATTCAAAACAGAATCAAATAATCAAAGTTTGAATATCTGTCAACCACCACCATATGTAAAAAGACATTTTTCCAGTTTATTCAATAATGGTAAATAAGACAATGGTGCAATAAATAAGAACATCATTTCATGAATATCACTCCTAGAAAAAGAAATCCAAGGTCAAGAATATGGATGAGGGGCCAGAGAGATAGCATGGAGGTAACGCATTTGCCTTGTATGCAGAAGGATGGTGGTTCAAATCCCGGCATCCCATATGGTCCCCCGAGCCTGCCAGGAGTGATTTCTGAGCGTAGAGTCAGTAGTAACTCCTGAGCGCTGCCGGGTATGACCCAAAAACCAAAAACCGGAAGAAAAAAAGAATATGGATCAGCAGCAAGGCTTGTGCCTACATGCACAAGACCTGGGTTCTAGCCCAGGCACTTCAAAACAAAAGCAAACAAGATAATAAATAAAAAATATAGAAACCTGAACTTGGGTAGAAGTGGTTTTCTGGCTTACAAAGATTTCTTCTTCAGGATGGCCCCAATGCCAAGGGTTGAACCTACAGTAGAGAAGAAAAGGCTGTAAATCCCTGCACCTTAACCATAGCTGAGTGAACTTGGCTGGACCCATCAGAGCCTACTCACAGAATTTTGACTGTGGACCCAAGAAGAACATGAATGAATCATTACAGGAGCTGTGAGAAATTAGGGAACATACTAGGGCACTAAATTCTGTTACCATTTTGTGCAAATGTGCCCAGGCTACAAGCAGAGCAGAAGCTCAATTCTCACTTGCTTTTGCTGACCACACTTGGCTTCTGATAGGTTTGAGTGAAAAAAAAAAAAAAGGCAATGGCTTTTTCTTTTTACAAAAGTGCCCTGGGCTCTTTAAAGGACATAATGGTGAGGCTTCCTACACTCAAGGGCTCACTTTGGATAAATCGCACAAAAATGACAAGGACTAGAACATGCTCCAGGGCCCTGTACCCCACCACAGGAAGAAATCTGATCTTCAGGCAGAGGGAATGAGGGGAATGCAGAGAGAAGCCAGACCAAGAGAGCATCCCAGCTGCAGCTGTGTCCTTATTCCAGCTGTCCTTGGGACACAGCTGCCCCCCTACTGTTCTTTCAGGCAATTTAGCTGTAAGGCACCACAATCCTTCCAATAAAACACTCTCTTTTGTTTAACTTGGCTTTGATCAAAGCAACCAAGACTCCAGACTAAGATAAGTCAATGCCATCTAGAAGCTTGGACCAAATGACACAGAAAAAAAGTCACTGTTGTTGGAATAGATCTGGATGAAATTTCTTTTTTTTTTCTTTCTTTTGTTTTTTTTTCGGTCACACTCGTTTGATGCTCAGGGGTTACTCCTGGCTAAGCGCTCAGAAATTGCCCTGGCTTGGGGGGACCATATGGGACACTGGGGGAATCGAACCGCGGTCCTTCCTTGGCTAGTGCTTGCAAGGCAGACACCTTACCTCTAGCGCCACCTCACCGGCCCCTGGATGAAATTTCTAACTAGGTACTTGAGTGCAACATTATAGGAAGTTGAAAACTCAACAGAGTTGCACCTACGAATAAAGGAAGAAAAAGCTATACTGTCATAGACATCTTTTAGACAAGTAAAAAAGGTCCCAGAGTGGGCTGGAGCGATAATCCAGAGGGAAGTGCAGTGCCTTGCACGCTGTCAACCTGGATTTGATTCCCTACATCTAATATGTCCCACCCAAGCACTGCCAGGGGTAATTTCTGAGTACAGAGCCAAAAGTAACACCTGAGCATCACTGAGTGTGTCCAAAAACAAGCAAATACATTTAAAAAAGAGGGTCAAGAGGAGGTGGCTCAGTGGTGAATCACCTTTCTTGCATCTATGAGGCAGAAAGTTCATTAATGTCCCACATGATGGAACATCTCTTTTTCTTCCTTGGCAATGAACTGTGGCCCCTGGTGTGTGACTGAAACAACAAAGGGGAGGGAAGGGATGAGAGGAAAAAGAAGGTAAAAGAACTCCAAAATAGCCAAGAGTGTCAATTCCTATACCTACTTAGGAAAAGTTTGATAGTTTGATAGCTTAAAGGTGTGAATAGGAAGCTGTGTGGCAGGTACAAAACCCAGCAGTCACTGGATGCTGATATACTTTCATAGTCCATCAACACACTGGAAAGTGCATCTACTGGCCCTTTTCTTACTTCAGTAGTCAATGAATCAGGTGGACCTTCCTTCCTTCCTTTCTCCTTCCTTCCTTCCTCCTTCCTTCCTTCCTTCCTTCCTTCCTTCCTTCCTTCCCTCCCACCCTCCTTCCTTCCTCCCTTTCTCCTCCTTCCTTCCTCCTTCCTTCTTTCCTTACTCCTTCCTTCCTTCCCTCCCTCCCTCCTTCCTTCCTTCCTTCCTCCTTCCTTTCTTCCCTCCTTCCTTTCTTCCTTCCTTCCCTCCTCCCTTCCTTCCTTCCTTCCTTCCTTCCTTCCTTCCTTCCTTCCTCCTTCCCTCCCTCCTTTCTCCCTTTCTCCTCCTTCCTTCCTGTCTTCCTCCTTCCTTTCTTCCTTCCTCCCTCCCTCCCTTTCTCCTCCTTCCTTCCTCCTTTCTTTCTTCCTTTCTTCCTCCTCTGATGCTCAGAGCTTACTCTGGATCACTCCTTGTAGAAGATTGGGGGACCATATATGGTGCTGGGGATCAAACGCAGGTTAGCCTCCTGTAAGGTGAAATGCCTTACCCGCTGTTCTATCGTACCAGTCCTGAGCTTCGCTCTTAATCTGGGGAGGGGGTTGGGTCACACCCAGCTTCGCTCAGGGGTTACTCCTGGCTCTACACTCAGAAAGTGCTCCTGGCAGGCTCAGGGGACTATATGAGATGCCGGGATTCGAACCACCGTCATTCTGCATACAAGGCAAATGCACTACCTTCATGCTATCTCTCCAGCCCTGGCTCTTAATTTTTAACTTTTTGTTTGAAAACTGTTATAGTGACAAGAACTCTTTCAAACGAGCCTGAAAGAAAACTTTAAACAGATTTCCCTTTGTTTTTAAAAGTATAAGGTATACCACATAGTTTATCATTGGGGAGAAATGATGAGTATTTCAAAACCATTTGGCACTGAGTAGAGGAATTTCTCTGGAAAAATAATTTCCAAAGTTCCCATATTTAAAAATAGCTTTGAAGGAGAGAAAAAATAGCTAAAAAATCATGAGAATTTAGGTAGTGCATTTTCTTTATCTGGGGGGGGGGTGTGCACTCCCAAGAGGTGATTGGGGCCCTGGGTTAATCTACAAGATTATCAGCTGCTGGACAGGATGGGTCAAAGCTGGATCCTGAAGCTTCAGTGTCCTCAAACCCTGAAGTCATGCTCAGCATTTATCAGGGTCACATTCAGTGATGCTTAAGGGGGCCATGTAGTGCCTGGGATCAAAATGGAGCCATTGGGGCCAGAGAGATAGCATGGAGGTAAGGCATTTGCTTTGCATGCAAAAGGACAGTAGTTCAAAACCTGGTATCTCATATGGTCCCCCAAGCCTGCCAGGAGTAATTTCTGAGCATAGAGCCAGACATAACCCCTGAACACTGCCAGGTGTGACCCAAAAACCAAAAAATAAAAAATAAATGGAGCCATTGTATTCCTGACATATCTGACTATTTCCCCACTCTTTTGTAAGTGTACTTTTGTCTTGTCTCCACCATAAAATTAATATATAGGAGACAGAAAGAGAAAGTATAGAGTTAAGGCTTTATTGCAGATTCCAGTTTGATCACTGGCACAGCATATGTTCTCCTGAGTACCACCAGGAGTGATCCTTGAGCACTGAACAAAGTCCTAAGAACCACTGAGTGTGATCCAACCTCCCCTCAAATAATTAAAAACATAGATTAATATATTACTATGTATTACTAACAATATTGCTAGATTTAAATGTACATTTTTTTCTGAGAATAATTATTCCAAATAAAAATAATCTCTGGGGGGCCGGAGAGATAGCATGGAGGTAAGGCTTTGCCTTGCATGCAGGACAGTGGTTCGAATCCCGGTATCCCATATGGTGCCCCGAGCCTGCCGGGGGCGATTTCTGAGTGTAGAGCTAGGAGTAGCCCCTGAATATTGCTGGGTTTGGCACAAAAACCAAAACCAAAAAAAAAAAAATCTCTGCATTATTATTAAATAAAGTAGAAAAAATCACAACAATTTCTTTACAGCTTTCCTGCAAATATCATCTTGAAATTTTTCTTGGACCCAAATTATTATGGCTCACGCGCACTAATTAAACAATGTTGATTTTTTTTTTTTTTTTTTTTTTTTTTTTTTTTTGGTTTTTGGGCCACACCCGGCAGTGCTCAGGGTTACTCCTGGCTATCTGCTCAGAAATAGCTCCTGGCAGGCACGGAGGACCATATGGGACACCGGGATTCAAACCAACCACCTTAGGTCTTGGATCAGCTGCTTGCAAGGCAAACACCGCTGTGCTATCTCTCCGGGCCCAATGTTGATTTCTTGACACCAAACTCTGACTTGACATGATCTTATGAATGAGTCCTGTCTGCAACAGGACTTGGAGTTTGACCTTTTGTAGACTACCAGAGTAGCAGGTCCATTTTCCATTCTGCCTTGCCAGGAACAGTTTCACAGTGTCATCAAAGAAGTCCAGACTTTATCACTAATTGTTGAGGAATAAAGATGAAGGAGCCTTGGCAATAGAACAGCTAGTAAAGCTCTTACCCTGCATTGAGCCAACCTAGGTTTGATCTCCGGCATTTCATATGGTCCCCTGAGCCCTGGCAGGAGTGATCTATGAACACAAATCAGGTGTAAGCCCTGAGGATATCCAGGTATGGCCCAAATAAAAATAAATAATCAAAAGCAAAAACAAACAAAAATAATAATAAAATTTCAAATAGAATTTTACATATTCTATCTCTCCATACTAATCTTGCATACTGGGGCCAGAAGGGAATGGTGTTTGCCTTGTATGTGGCCAACCTAGGTTCAATACCCAGCATCCCATTCAATTTCCGGAGACTGCCAGGAGTAATTTTTGAATGCAAAGCCAGGAGTAAACCCTGAGTGCTGCTGGGTCTGGCACAAAAACCAAAACCAAACAAACAAATAAAAATCTTGCACTATTAATTTGATTTAATTTTCTCCACAAGAATTTTAAACTTCAGGTAATTTTCATTGTTGGACTATTATGCATATATGGAAATTTAGCTTGTGAAATTAGCATTATTTGAAAAATATCTGCCTAAAATATTTCCATGAATTTCTTTCTTGATTAATGAGGGAAACACTGCTATCATGTGTAATCCATCTTTTCCCACTTATCCAGAGCTATGTGAAGAAGGAAATTTAGGGAGATTATCATTTAAATAACAGAGATGATGCTTACTACGCTACTCTTTTTGAATGCAAACCTGGTGACTTACCAAACACCCATCATAGAAAATGGGCAAATGAATGCAGGTCTATTCTCTCAGTCAAAACTCAATTAACAATGAGCAACAATAATCTATACTTATGAAAGTATTGCTCATTAACCATGCTGAGCCAAAGATGCTGAGCCAAAGCTTTTATAGGCCACAAGTGCACAAATTCATATACAGGCATCTCTGATACTTGAAGTCAGAATAGTTTTTACTCTTTGGGAAGGTAGGGTGACTAGAAGGAGAGGGGCATTTTTTTCTTGTTTTTTTTTGGGGGGGGGGCCCACCAATGACGCTCAGGGGTTACTCCTGGCTATGCGCTCAGAAATCACTCCTGGCTTGGGGGACCATATGGGACGCCAGGGGATCAAACTGCGGTCCATCCTAGGCTAGTGCGTGCAAGGCAGACACCTTACCACTTCACACCACTGCTCCAGCCCTGAGAGGGGCATATTTTTTTTGGGGGGGGGGCCACACCCGGTGGTGCTCAGGGGTTACTCCTGGTTATCTGCTCAGAAATAGCTCCTGGCAGGCACGGGGACCATATGGGACACCGGGATTCAAACCAACCACCTTAGGTCCTGGATAGGCTGCTTGCAAGGCAAACACCACTGTGCTATCTCTCCGGCCGGAGAGGGGCATTTTTATGGTTGCTGACAACAGCCTATTTTGATCTTGTTACTAATTATTGAGGTGAGTTGCTTGTAAAAATGATCAAATTGTGAACTTAGGATCTGTACAGCTCTTTAAAGTGTAGATGCTCTATTAACAATAGTTTTAAAATAATAATAAAGAATATTTTTAAAGTAGGTCAAGGAGAAACTTAACTAGAATGAGCTACAGACATTGAGGGATTTTGAATGTGGAGTGTTCTGAAAGCATGGAAAGAGGTGGCTTCAAGGAAAAGGAATTTGCATCTGTACTAAATGACTTGAGACAAGTTGAGCAAGACCAAAACCCAGAACAGGCTCTTGGTTTGACGATCTACCTGAAACGTGGCTTTAAAGGCAGTGAGGGCAGAATCTAGATAGAAGGCAGAAGAGTGAGACATGGAAAGAGAATGAAGCAGCCCTTTCAAGTTGCTTACCTGTGAGATAGAAGCTAGAGGGAGAGAGAGAACAAACGTGAGGTCAAGCAGGTCTTCCTTTCCCTAAGGACAGTAGAGATCTGACCATGTTAATTTGTGGGAGAAGCCCACTGGAGGAGGGAAACATGCTGGAGGTAATGGGGGATGATTGATGGAGTCCCAAGAAAGGGGAGGCTGTGGAATTAGCCTTGGGCAGGGGAAGGGGCACAATGCATTCCAGGGACAAGAAAGAAGAGCTGGGGAAGAGGCCAGGAGAAGCAGGTGTGGATTCATTTCATTGGGGGGGGGGGTGGGAGAGGCCAGGAGTTAAGGGAACTCATTCTAATGTGTTTATCTTAATTGTGGCATAGGAAGAAAACACAATCTTCTTTGAGACAATGTTTTATAAATTATTAAAAACAAAACCCACGGGGCCGGGCGGTGGCGCTAAAGGTAAGGTGCCTGCCTTGCCTGCGCTAGCCTAGTACGGACCGCGGTTCGATCCCCCGGCGTCCCATATGGTCCCCCAAGCCAGGAGCGACTTCTGAGCGCATAGCCAGGAGTAACCCCTGAGCGTTACCGGGTGTGGCCCAAAAACCAAAAAAAAAAAAAAAAAAAAAAAAAAAACCCACCTGTGTGCCTGTCAAGGTGGTAGATTGGGAAGGAGAGGTATGGGAAGGTACATAGAAACATTGGTGACTGGAACACTGTTTAAAACTCAACTATGAATAACTTCGTAAATAACAGTACTTGAATTAAAAAAATGTAAACCTCAAATAAAAATTACTAATCTTTCCCTTGTGAGATATAAATGAGTAAGTAATAAACAAGCAGATTTGGGGGCCAAAGTGATAGTACAGCAGGTAGGGCTTTTGCTTTGCAATCAATTAACCTGGCATTTCAACTGGTATTCTAAACCTATCAGGAGTAATTTCTGAGTGCAGAGCCAAAAGAAACCCCTGAGTACTGCCAGGTGTGGCCAAAAACAAGCAAACAAAAACAAAACAAAACAAAATAAAAAACCAACCAACCAACCAAAAAAAAAAATGCAGATTTGTAGTCTCATCTTTCCTCTGCCCTCTTTTGAACCTTTGCAAAGTCCATATTTAGGCAGTCATCTGAAGTATCATTTATGTGGTGGGCCAAAAGAAAGCATCATTTATATTTATGTACAGAGTGTATAGATCTGTGCAGTCAAATGAACCATAGACAATTGCCTTTCACCACACATACTCATACATTCACAGTTACTGAAAATTATTCCATTCAGCTTGATAGCCTAAGTTGGTAATCATTAACAACAAAAATGGTTTCTGGACATCATTTTCCCTGTTAGAGTTGCTGCCAACATAGGAGAACTGTGCCCTTTCAGGTTCTGCTAGCCCCAGGAAAATCAGGTCCTCATTTCTGGGGTCTCATCTCCTCTGCATTGCTTTGACCCCTACAGCTCCACAACCTGCAAGGTCTCTTTCCAGATGTCCAACCCCATCCAGGCCTCTGGTATTGGCTCCAACTTTTACTCATTCTTCACACTATAAAAACCCTCTCCTGGCACTTTCATCTGCAGCAAAAGCAGAAGAGTTGAAGGGAATCATTGTTATGGAAATTAAAGATCTGGAAACATATTCACATAGACTACCTTGGTCTGACACTTCATGGCATTTGGGAAGTGGGGAGGGGGGTTGAAACTTGGCTCCAGCAAAAGAATGCTGCCTGAAGTTGTTATCAAAAGAGGAGGCAGCAAACTTTTCCTAGCACGTTTTTACTACACTCCCTTCAAAAGCTGGTCAGTGTTTTGCTGACTGAATAGTCAGAAACCCACCAGAGCCCAAAGATTTTACATTTTCTGGGTATTACGTGCAAAAACGTTGACCAGATAACAGTTTCAGGGGATGCCTAGCAGACCATCTGTCTGGGCTGTTATCACTTGAGCCTCAGCAGGAGTCAGGAATTGCCGCCTGCTCTGGCCTGACGGCACCTGAGTCACCTCACTTCTGGCAGACCAGCCACTCAGCAATCCCTTAGGCAGTGCGTGTGAATCAGACATTCCAAGGGGTACCTGCCAGGGGGGAGCTCTGCAACCTGCAACCGAGCTTAAAGCCCAGAAAAAAAAAGACAAATCTTGGGGTCAAATAATTTTGGATTATCAGAGACCAAGACTGATTCAGGAGTGCAGTTTGGGGATCTTTAAAACAAAGAGAATCCCAGCAGAGAGGTGAGCACCTGTGTGAAAAGTATACGTCTCTCACATTGCTTGCTTGCTGGAAGAGAGTTGGCACAGGTCATGGGAAATTTGGGGCAGGAAACTGGTGAGTGAAAGGTCTTGAGCTGTTGTTTCGGCACAACTTTCCACCACAAGAAACCAAGGAGGCCTTTACACCTCACATCCACAGAATGGCCAAATTAAACAATGACCCTAAACGTTTCTCCTTGAATGTGGGGCAGCAAGAAGGAAAATGGAAACTCCTTAGGCAGCATTCTGTGGGGTAGCAGAAGCAGTGTGGGAAAAATATTTCCTCAGGCTGACAGGGAAAGCTTGTGGTTTGTTGTTGCTTCCTTCAGCTAAATTTGTCAAAGGGAGAACAGATTTCTCTCTCCCACAAGACAAATCTTTTCCAGAATGCTTATATCCTCCTGCTCCTAAAGACTCAACCCAAGCCCTCTTCACTCCTCACACTCTTTTAGGGAAGAAGGAAAGGAGACAAGAACTGGACATCTGCTACAAATGGTGTACCTGTCCTCATTGCTCTCTCTCTCTCTCTCTCTCTCTCTCTCTCTCTCTCTCTCTCTCTCTCTCTCTCTCTCTCTCTCTCTCTCTCTCTCATCTCTAACTCTACCCCAGTGAGAAAGTTGTTCTAGTGTATTAGCAAACATGCAGAGCTACTGTTGAAGGAGTCCCCCCATCCCCTGCAAACTATACTCAGTAAGCCCATAAATGGTGTGCAAGTGCTTTACCTTCCTAAACTTCCTAAACTCCATAATATTCTATTTTTTTATAGAAAAATTCTTATTTTTGTTTAATTTTTAAGTGAGGATGTTTCTGTCCATGATTAATTTTCATTTTCAATTCCTCATAATCTGAGGAGAGTTGATACTATTTTTTTTCTTCTTGATTTTATGTAGCTATGTTTCGTGACCCAGTATGTGGTCTGTCTTGAAAAATGTCCCATGTGCACCTGAGAATAATGTGTTCTCAGCTTTTGGGGCTTGAGGGTCCCTATGAGGACACTATATGCCTACAAGGCCCATCTCAGTTCTTCCTTCAAAACCATTGTTTCATCTTTCAATTTTGGTTTTATTGGATGGTCCACACCAGTTGTGCTCAGTGCTCATTTAATGCCTGACTCTGTTCAAGGTCTCTATGTCCTAATGGCCTTGGGGGACTATGTCGAATGGGGGTGGGGAATTGAACTTTGATGGCAAGCACACTACCCATTGTACTATCTCTCTGGCCTAGGGAAGCAAAATAGTGCTGACTTAAGAAATTTTCTTTGAGAAGTGTGAGTGGAAAGAAAAAGATGCATGCTTAATGGAGAACATAGAGTGGGGGAAAATGCTACTTAAGTTTTTGCTTAGTTGATCTATCCAGAAGTGATAGAAGAGTATAAAGTCTCCTGCTTCTATTGCATTGCTGTCAATATCTTCCTTCATCTGACTCTCATCCTTAATGAAATGAGATTCTTCTATAATGTGACTTTTCAATAAAAATCCATAGAGATTTTAGTGTGGGAGATGTGGAAGGCAGAAAAGTTAGGGTCTTGGGTTAGATATAGGTTAGACATGGGTTTAGATCTAAATAAAAACTATCCCTTGGTTCTTCCACAGCAGGTAAGTTCCTAATATTCCTAACATTGCCACTGAGGTAAGTTCTCAACCTTTTAAAATAAATCAAGATTTTGCTATTAAAATGATGAGAAAATGGGGCCGGAGAGATAGCACAGTGGTGTTTGCCTTGCAAGCAGCCCATCCAGGACCTAAGGTAGTTGGTTCAAATCCCAGCATCCCATATGGTCCCCCGTGCCTGCCAGGAGCTATTTCTGAGCAGATAGCCAAGAGTAACCCCTGAGTGTCACTGGGTGTGGCCCAAAAAACAAAAACAAAAAAATGATGAGAAAATGTCCGAGTTTTATCAGGAGTCCCTCAGAAAGGTTTTTGTCATGAAGAGTTTTTATTTTAGTTTTTTTATTTGGGGGTTTGGTAACTAAACCTAGGGGTACTTATGGGTTCTGTGCTCAGGGATCACTCTTGGTGGTGTTCAGGGTGACCATATACAGTGTTAGAGATCAAACTGGGGTCAGCCTCTTCTTAGGCAAGAGACTTAAACCCTATCCTATATCTGCAGCTCACACAATGGTTTTTTTTTTTTTTTTTTTTTTTTTTTTTTTGGTTTTTGGGTCACACCCGGTGGTGCTCAGGGGTTACTCCTGGCTGTCTGCTCAGAAATAGCTCCTGGCAGGCACAGGGGACCATATGGGATGCCGGGATTCAAACCAAACACCTTTGGTCCTGGATCAGCTGCTTGCAAGGCAAACACCGCTGTGCTATCTCTCTGGGCCCACAAAGGGCTTTTTAAAAAGAACAGCAGAAAACTAATTATGTGTCTTTGTTGTTCTCTAAATGATTTAAGTTGCTGAAGAAAGATGGACATGGCCCATGGAAGTTCCTTAATACCCAAAAAATGCATTGTTTTTTGAAGAGGCCACATCAGGTCAGAGTTGATTTCTCAGCAATGCCTGCGAAACCATTTGAAATTAAATTCCTGTCATCAAGACAAAACACACCTTGCAGTAAAGTAGCAGCCACTGGCTTTCAGCCTTTAGCAGCTTGATTGCAACTGAGGAGTGGCAAGCACTCAGGATCTAGTTGCAGAATGTTTCCCCGCAGATATAAACATTTCCAGAGTAATTAGGCTGTCTTTGAAAGCTTTGAAGACACCCAAAGTAATTCTGACTTTTCTTTTTTCTTTCTTTCTTTTTGTTTTGTTTTTGTTTTTTGTTTGTTTGTTTTGGTTTGGGTTTTTTTGGGGTCACATCCGGCAGCACTCAGGGGTTACTCTTAGCTCTGTGCTCAGAAATCGCTCCTGGAAGGCTCAGGGAACATATGGGATGCTGGGATTCAAACCATCGTCCTTCTGCATGCAAGGCAAACGCCCTACCTTCATGCTATCTCTCCGGCCCCAATTCTGACTTTTCAACGTGGTTACCTGTGTCTTTTATCAGAGAGCAACCATGCTTTTGGATCTCACAGGGGAAAAGCACATTGCGTGAAATAGCCCTTTGGTTTACACTGCCTTCCCTGCCAAGTGCGTGGGCTCAACCAGTGTAGGAAGCCTGGAAAGCCCTAGGAAGTCTGAGCAGAGCAAAGCTGTTCTGAAGACTGAGAAGACTGAGGAGATCTGTAGGATTCAGAAACAGCCCCAGCCACTGCTTTGAGATAAGTCTGTTTTCAAACAGAGCCTGCTTTTGTCAGCACTTCCTAAAACCATTTGCAGTCTTTTACCCTATCTACCAGATCTATGTAACACCTGCATTTTATCAGATTTGATTTTAAATAAATTCACAAAGCAAAAACCTAAAACAATGACCAAGGAGAGTAATTTTCTACAGTATTTTAGAGTACCAAACTATAAAATGAATATATATATATATGTATATATAAACACACATCTGTACGTATAGATATGTATACACACACACACTTAGATTTGGAGCCACACCTGGTGGTGCACAGGGTTTACTCTTAGTGGGACTTAGGGGACCTTATGGGAACTGAACCTGGTCAGCTATGTACTTCTTAAAATATTCTTGTGGGGCCGGAGAGATAGCACAGCAGTAGAGCTTTTGCCTTGCATGCAGCTGATTCAGGACGGATGGTGGTTCAAATTCTGGCATCCCATATAGTCACCGTGCCTGCCAAGAGCGATTTCTGAATACAGAGCCAGGAGTAACCCCTGAGTGCCGCCAGGGTTTTCTGACCCCAAAACCAAACCAAACCAAACCAAACCAAACCAAACCAAACCAAAACAAACCAAACCAAAACAAAACAAAACTCTCCCTTTCTTTGGTATCTAAAAAATATTTCCTTATGTGCCATCTCATTTGATCTTTATAATTCCCTGTGAGTAGATGGATAAATTAACTGCCTCCACCCACAGAAGTAGTTAAGGTTCATAATTACCCAGAGACACAGATCAAGTTCATAGTAAGGCAAGAATAAGTCAGGAACTTTCTGCTTCTATATCAATGTGTATATATATATATATATATATATATATGAGCTTACATATATATGTATATATGTATATGTATATACATGAGCTTACATTGATATAGTTATATAACTATATCAATGTAAGCTCATGGTTGATAGAGGCCAGGTGTGACTGAGAGGTAGGGTTTGTGTGTGTGTGTGTGTGTGTGTGTGTGTGTGATATTAAACTACTGTTTTTATTATGAAAGACTTTTAAGACAGTAATTTAAGTCAAGTTAAATGCCAGAAAGACATGATTTCAATTGCAAATCTAAGAAAAGGGATGTAAATAAGCTTTCAGGTGTGAAAAAAATATTCCTAGGGCAAGTCAATGGAAAATACTGTGGTGAATTCTTTTCATGACCTGGTAGTAATTAAGGAGAAATTTTAGAGTAAGGAATACTTGACTTGCAAACTGATTTTCACACTTAGTAAGTGAAAAAAATTATAAAAATTTTAAATGATAAAATTTTAAGTGATTAATTTCATCATCTGTAAAGTGAGAATAGTACCTTAGTAGTATTATTACCCTAGTAATACAGAAATTGTTGTTAATAGTAACTGATGATAACCCTACATCATAGAACTGTTATTAAATGAGATGACAAAGATAGCTTACCACTGTATTCAATCTGACACATTAAAGCAAGGTTTGTTTAGTAAGAAATGTTTACTATAATGAATTTGCTACTTAATATTTTGAAATAATTATACAAGCCGAAGTTGTCGAAAATGGAATCTTAATACATATAAGTATATAACTCTGATATATAGTTGTTTGTGTAGCTTTGTGACAACAGTGTTAAGATTTATAGTTTTGATGAATAAAGTTCCTACACCTTTACCACTTACTAAGACCCTCCACCACTTACTATCCTAGTGTTGGTGTCTAGTCTGCGTCTACCTTTCCCCTCCCCTCACTGCTTGATAATCTGGTTTGCAATCAAAGTTCAAAGGTTTGACGTCATTCAATATTATTTATTCCTTTATTTTGTTGATATACCGCAGATGAGTGACATTATCTGGTACTTATTTCTCTGTCTTATTTTACTTAATACAATGCTCTCCTGTTCCATTTAGTTGGCAGCAACTTTATCTCTTCTTACAGCTATTTAGGATTTTATTGTGTAGTTATACCCAACTTCGCAAACATTTGCTCTTTCTCCTCTAAATATAGTAACATTCTATGTCAATTTTGTGGCCCAGTAATCATTGCCAATCTTTCCAAATACTTTCACAGCAAAAGAGATTTTACATTTGTACAGAACTTCAAGTATGCACTAATTCAGATATACCAACTCAACCAGTCTTTGTTTTGGGGTTTTTTTTTTTTTGGTTTTGGGGCCACACCCAGTGACACTCAGGGGTTACTCCTGGCTATGCACTCAGAAATCGCTCCTCGTTTGGGGAACCATATGAAACACGGGGAGATGAACTGTGGTCCTTGTAGGTCAGCTGCATGCAAGGCAAATGCTGTACCGCTCCACCATTTCTCTGGCCCCTCAACCAGTCTTTTTACCATAACCTTGTGATATAAACTTTATGCTCATTTCATAAATGAGGAAACACTTTAAAAAAAGTTTGGACCTACCAAGGTCATATAGTGTGTAAATAGCAAAGTTAGTGCAGAAACACAGGTTTGTTTTTTTTTTATTCTTCCCCAGTATGAGTCTCTGACAAAGCAGGATATAACTAAATCTTATATCTTCCTCTGACTTACAGCTCCTCTTCCTGTCTTATGATGCCAGAGCCCTCTGCAAAATTTTATCTAGTCTAATTTTTACTTTCTTTTTTTTGTTTTTTGTTTTTTTTGTTGTTGTTGTTTTTTTCGGCCACACCCGTTTGATGCTCAGGGGTTACTCCTGGCTAAACGCTCAGAAATTGCCCCTGGTTTGGGGGGACCATATGGGACGCCAGGGGATCGAACCTCGGTCCTTCCTTGGCTAGCGCTTGCAAGGCAGAAACCTTACCTCCAGCGCCACCTCACCGGCCCCTAATTTTTACTTTCTATCCTAGATCATTATAGGCCATCTGTGTTCTTTTGTTTCTTTGTTTTTGGCCACACTCAGTGGTTCTCGGTTCTTACTCCTGGCTTTGTGCTCAGGGGTCACTCCTGGCTGAGCTCAGGGAGACCATATTTAGTGCAGAAAATGAACCCAGGATGCCAGTGAGCAAGGCAAGTGCCCGACCAGCTGTACTATCAATTTAATTCAGCTGTGAATTGTGTAACCTGTACTTAAAACTAGGAAACCAGGTACTTGAAATGGACTGTTTTTTAAAGGGAAAACTGAGTCATTTGTTTTTCACTGCTTTGCATTCTACTCTTCTGTGTTGATAGATGCTGCATGTGGTCCCAGTCTTTTTGGTGATTCATCCAAGTATTGGCAAAATATCTATGGTCCCAATTCCAATTCAGGAGACTCATTTCCTATTTCCTTTCCATTTTAGAAGTCACTACATTCAATTTTTATGAACACTTTGAGCATTCCAAGATGGACTGTTGTTGCAAACTATGATGCCCTATCAGTCTACTATCTAACTATGTTCTCAAAAAAAAATCACAAAATAGCCATTTGGTTTTTTGATGCTAGGAAGAGCTCTGGGTCCCAGATCTCACTGACACTTCTAAGACAAAGGGAAGGCAAAGGAGGGAAGGAGGAAGGAGAAGAAAAGTGAAAAGTAAAGGCCAGATGCAGCAGCACCATTGTTCAGCTACCTTCCAGTTCCTAGGGCATTCTCAGTAGACTTCAAGCAGGTGGAACGCCTTGCTGTCTCTTCCCTGACTCTCACCTCTCACAAAGACTTCTCAACCCTGAAAACCATTTTGAGACCTTTCACAACATGAAATATTTGCCCAACTCAACTCCCTCCCTATTACAGATCATTGATAATATGTCAGGTTACTCATTGTTGCCTCTTGATTAGATCATGATTTGAAGTTGTTCTAGTGGAATTTGTAGCCTTTTTTTTTTTTTTTTTTTTTTAAGATTAAAGGGGTAGGGCTTTTCAAACATTCCCAGCAGCTTTGATAAGATAGTTCAATTTACAGGGCTTAAAAACCTAGACTTCAAGGCTTCAACTAGGAATGAATGTCTCCAATGTACAACCAAGTACAACTAACAAATGTTAGTCAAATGTTATTTGCTAAATAAATTAATCAACAATAACAACAATCAACAACAAACCTGGACAAGGTGCCAGAGAAATAATACAGCAGGTAGAGCACTTGCCTTGCTCATAGAAAATCCAGACTCAATTCCCAGCATCTCATATGGCCCCCTAATCATCCCCAGGTGTGATCCTTGGGTGCAGAGTTAGGAATAAGTCCTGAGGACTGCTGGGTGTGACTCCCCCACAAAAAATACCCCCCCAAAAAAAACAGGGTGACAAAGAGTCGAACATTTTAACTATCTTAGGATAACCCAATGAAGACCACATTAGTTAAGCCTTGGCCAATTATCCTCTGCTTCCAGGGTGAAAAAACAACTGTTCAACCACTGGCAGCAGGGCCAATCTAGGATGCTGCTCCAGATCCAAATCCCCAGGCATGGCAACTATCCTGCTCAGTCATGAGGTGAGACCGAAAACCTGTGTTTAGCAAGCTTTTGAGGTGATTCCAAAGCACTTAGCCTTTGAAACACACAAGAAAAAAATAGCTTTGTCTTCCACTTGGCTTCCCCACTGATTTACTCTCAGGCTCTGTATTCAAGTCCAATTCATACAGTTCTGAGATAGCTACAGGCTAGTCACCCTTGCAGGCATCACAATTGTGGACTGATTTATACAAGAATGCATGAATCATTTTCATTCCCTCACCTCCAAATCATGACAATTTTACCTTACTGAATCAAAAAAATTCCACTCTGGATTTTTCCTGTGGAGCTTACTTGAATGGATGATTATTTCTTTATTTTTAATTCAAAGGAAATGATTTTATAAGCAGAATGATACCAACCACCCTTAACACCTATCATTTGGTAAGAAAGGAAAGTTCAGAAGGATTGGGAAAGAAGAGAGACAAAAGAGTTAGTTTTGAGAGAGAGAGAGAGAGAGAGAGAGAGAGAGAGAGAGAGAGAGAGAGAGAGAGAGAGAGAGAGAGAGAGAGAGAGAATATTTTGTGACCACAAATGTATGCTCTTCTTGCAATCTTACATAGGAAACAACCAGAATCTCTTTGGAAGAAAAAAAAAAACTTGAAAAATAATGACAACTAAAACCTAATCACAATCATATTTGTAATCAAGATGTTTAAATAAAAAAAAGAAAAGAAAGTTAGCATCAAAAAAAAAAGAAAAATAATGACAAAAAAGTTGTGTATGTTCAGGTCTTTCACTTAGCCTTGTTAATTTAAAAATAAATAAATAGAGGCCGGAGAGATAGCACAGCAGTAGGGCGTTTGCCAGGCACGCAGCTGATTCAGGATGGACGGTGAGATGGACGATGGTTCAAGTCCAGGCATCTTGTATAGTCCCCAGTATAAATAAAGCATGGCCTTGTCTCAACTCTGTGAAATCATATTTTCAGGGAGAGTACCCAGGCAACCAAAAAATATCCTTTCAACGTAATCTTTGTTAAGAGCCAAGGTTCAGGGCCCAGAGAGATAGCACAGTGGCGTTTGCCTTGCAAGCACCCGATCCAGGACCAAAGGTGGTTGGTTCGAATCCTGGTGTCCCATATGGTCCCCCGTGCCTGCCAGGAGCTATTTCTGAGCAGACAGCCAGGAGTAACCCCTGAGCACCGCCGGGTGTGACCCAAAAACCAAAAACCAAAAAAAAAAAAAAAAAAAAAAAAGAGCCAAGGTTCAAAATCATGATGGTTGGACCTGAGATATATAGTAAACAGGACATAAGGTGCATACTTTGCATGTAAACAGCCTTGTTCAATCCCTGGCACCTCAAAGTTCCTGAGCACTGCCAAGACGTGCCTCATCCCCACGGCAAAGAGCCTGGAGTCCCCAACAGCACTGGATGTGGCCCCAACACAACACTCCCCCAATTAACAAAACCATGATATTCAAAATCTTACCTTTTGAGAATTTTAAGTCTATAAATTAATAATATGAATGTACATAAACCCATAATAGGACAGGTAGTAAGTATAGATTTTAGGCAAAACACAATACAACAGATAAAATCAAATCAATGCAGAGATGACAAAATAGATAGAAAATCAACAGAGATAGGACATCACGAAGGTGTTTCTGAAAAGATCCTACATGATTTGAGTATTGTTGATGGGAAATGGAATAGACAGCTATTTGTTTTCTTTGGAGATTGCACATTCAAGATGGGTACTAAGAAAAGCTGGTTATGGTTTAAAAGATAATGTTTTGCTCTGTATTCAATGCTATTGTATTTGAAATAATATTAAAATTAAAAAATTATAGTTAGGAGCTGGAGAGATAGCATGGAGGTAAGGTGTGTTTGCTTTACATGCAGGTCAGTGTTTCGAATCCTGGCATCCCATACGATCCCCCGAGTCTGCCAGGAGTGATTCCTGAGTGTAGAGCCAGGAGGAACCCCGGAGCGCTGCCGAGTGTGACCCAAAAACAAACAAACAAAAAATTACAGTTAGTATTAAAATTAGATTTCTGGGGCTGGAACAATAACATGCCTTGCATGCGGCCAACCCAGGACCGACCTGGGTTCAATCCCCAACATCCTATACAGTACCCTGAGCCTGCCAGAAGTGATTTCTGAGCACAAAGCCAGGAGTAACCCCCCTTGGCTCAGAAACCAAAAAAAAAATTTTTGTTTTAAATTCCTCTAGGGCTGGATAGCTCAAAGTACTGGAGAGTCTGTGTTGCATGTGCTAGGCCCCAAGAGTTTTAATCCCTGACACCACATGGTCCCCCTGAGCACCTCTGTGTGTTGCCCTGAGCACTAAATTGTCAGATTCAAAGTGGCAGATTAAGCATCGTCAGGAACAATCCCCAGATCTCCTTTACTTTTGTTTTAGACTAGAACTACAAGAGTTTACCTGTGTAAAATTCCATCTGTTACACAAGAAAAATAAAAGACTAAATCAGTAGAGACTGAACATAGATGAACATGTTGAATCTATGATTTAATGTATTCTAGGCAGTGGTATCTCAAGTGAAAAGAAAGGAAGGTTTGCAAGACCATTTACAGACAGTTCTCTGAAGGTCACGCTATGGACTGAGTTCCACTTGGCGATTGCTCTAGGTCAGTCTAGGAGATTCAATTCAATTTTAAGCAGATTTCTTTAATCCTTGGCTTTAACTGGGTCAGCATCATCTGACTTTAAGTATTATTACAGGAGTCAACTGCACAATGCCTACAGTCTTGCTTGGAAAGTTGCTTTTCCTTAAAAACACTCAACGACCCTATTATCCTAAATTGGAATCTCTCAGGTAGGACCTCCACGGTTGTAAGGATTGTAAGGGACGGGACAAACAGAGGTGGACCTCGGCTGATAAACATGCCAAAAATTCCACTGAAGTTTTTCTGTTTTGTTTAACAGGCTGCTGAAGGGAGCGGGGGTGGAGGGTGTTTAATTAGCTTACCATACTCTCTGCATTGGTTCAGGAAAATTCTGTTGGGCAATTTGAAGGCACAGACTTCAAGAGAATTTTCAGAGTTAGGAAGATAAACATTTTAACATTGGAAAATATAAGTAAAACAGTTCATCTTGTGGCTATAACACCAGATATAATTATCAACAGGTGGGACAGTGATAGTATTTCAAGGCAAAACTAGATATTCCTCATTAACTTGGGATCCTTTGTCTCTACTCCCATTATCTCATTGAATTCTCTGATTGCTTATGGCTTATCAGAGATTTTCTTTGAATTTTTAGGTATACAATATGTTTACTCTGCAAATAATAATCATTTTATTTCATCTTTTCCAAGTTTCAACCTCTACATTCATTCTTTTGCTTTTGGCCAGTATTTATTATACCAGGTTAAATAAGGGTTAGATACGTAGACATGGTAGGCATTCTTGTCATGTTTCTCTGTATCAAGATGTTTCTGACATTGTTCACCCAGTAAGTGTGATATTGGTATTTTAGGTTGCCAATCTATTCCATTCAACATAAACGGTTATTAATAAATTTAAAGCTGGGCTGAAGCGATAGCACAGTTGAAAGGTGTTTGCCTTGCACGCGACTGACCCAGGACAGACCTGGGTTCGATCCCCCGGAGTCCCATATGGTCCCCCAAGCCAGGAGCTATTTTTGATCACACAGCCAGGAGTACCCCTGAGCATCATTCAGTGTGGCCCCAAAACAAAGAAAAATAAACTTAAAATAAACTACAAAATTGTCCTGTATTTCTGGAATAAACTACAAACTTGATAAATGTAGGAGGTATTCTATTATCTATGTCTAAAAATCCATAGTATTATTTTTCAATGAAATGAACAAAGGATAAGAAGACCTTAGTGGGGGCCTGAGAGATAGCATGGAGATAAGGCATTTGCCTTGCATGCAGAAGGATGGTGGTTTGAATCTCGGCATCCCATATGGTCCCCTGAGCCTGCCAGTTACTCAGGAGTAACCCCTGAGTGCTGCTGGGTGTGACCCCAAAACCAAAAAAAAAAAAAAAAAAAAGACCTTATTGTTTTTGAGACATCTATACAGAAAATTCTTCCTGCCAATGCGTATTATTCACCAAGCATTCATGAAGTTCTGGCTTTAAAGCACACAAACGTTTTCAGAGGTTGAGATGGCTCAAAGAGATGGAGATATTGCCTTATGTAAGAGCCCCAAAATTTAAATATTTTATGAATGAGCATAACTGTATTCCAATAAAATTTTATTAGAAAACAAGTAGCAGGGGTCAGAGAGATAACACTTGCCTTGTATGCAGCTAACCCTGGTTTGATCTCCAGCACCACATACGGTCCCCTGAGCCTTGACAACTGTGATCCCTGAGTGCAGAACCCGAAAAAATTCTGAGCACTGTAGAGTGTAGCTCAAACCCCTTCACTCTGCACAGAAATAGAACAGATAGGAAACTTGTCAGATTTGGTCTGTGAGTACTTGCTTACTGATTCTTGCCATAGAGTATAGTATAGTATCTTAGACTTTTACTGAGAAATTTTTCTATATAGAGGAGAAATATTTTCAGACTACTAAGGTAGAAATAAAAAATTACTTATAATGGTATTTTATGTATTAATTTTTAAATTTAGTATTATAAAATGGAAATTTTTGTTATTTAAAATTTAAATAACTATCAATCAAAATAACTTTCTGAGACCAGGAGGAAAATTCAATAGATCAGCAATTGAAAACCACTACTCTAAGTCAGATGTCAGGTGACTTAGAATTTTCTGTAAAGGGACAGAAACTTTCTGTAAACTTTTTTACTGTAATATGCTTAGTCATTTGTAAATAAACTAAAATAAATCTACTTCGGTACTAGTTATCCGTTTGTGCATGGTGTATGCATGATACATAACTATATAATCAATATACTTATATAAAAAAATTTTTTTTGGTTTTTGGATCACACCTGGCAGTGCTCAAGGGTTACTCCTGGCTTCATGCTCAGAAATCGCTCCTGGCAGGCTCGGGGGACCATATGGGACGCCGGGATTCAAACCGATGACCTCCTGCATGAAAGGCAAATGCCTTACCTCCATGCTTTCTCTCCGGCCCCTACTTATATAAATTTAATTGGAAGTATAAAATGTATATATTCTAAAGTCCAAATACTAAAGAAAATGCTTTAAAATTTATGTAATGAGGAGCTGAGATCTTGCATGCAGCAGATCTGGGTTCAGTCCCTGACACTGCATATGATGTCCTGGAACTCTGCCAAGAGTGATCCCAGAGCACAGAGCCACGAGTAAGCCCTGAATACAGATAGGCTTGGCTCATAAAGAAAAAGAGAAAAATTATAACAGTTTCTCTTTCTGCTATGTGAAGGTATAGCAAGTTCAGAATTTGTCTAGAAAGTAGGTCCTCACCAGACACCACATCTGTCAATAACTGTATCTTCAACTTGCCACTTTCCACCTCTGTATGAAAATAAAAAATTTTCAAGCAAAGTAGGGTAAGTTTATTATTGGTATCATTCAAAATAGCATTGGGAGACAGACTATTGGATCATGAAATAGGCACTATTTCACTATTTGAAATATAGGAATAAAAATCATGGATTCAAACCATGACTGAAAAATTTATTAGTGGCACAATATTGGGCATATTAATTGAATTGGGCAGGTAGACTATTTGTTTAAGACTTCCTATGTATTTAATATACTTATTTTATTTCATACAATAGATTGCCTTTTTTTGGTGGGGGCAGTGAACCACAATATGTTGGTGCATGCAAGGCCTTACCTACTATGCTATCTTGCTGCCCTTGATAACAGAATGCATTTGGTGAGAAAGCACACCCATAAGTGTTCTAGGCTTACTTTTGGCTCTGTGATCAGAAATAATCAGTCTTTAGAGTCACAGCAATGTTGCGGGACCATTTGCAGTTCCAGGAATGCAACTTGTATTGGCAGTGTGTAAGGAAAGCTCCCTACCTGCTATACTATCTATCCAGCCCAGTATTCTACTTAAAAAATTATAATAATAAATTACTTATAGAAAACTGGAACAAAACCTGCCTCTGTATAAATCCCAGCCATGAGTCCATTAGATTCTGCCTACATCAAGGGTCTCAAACTCAATTTACCAGGGGGCCGCAGGAGGCAAAGTTGGGGTGAGGCAGGGCCGCATAAGAGATTTCACAAAAAAAAAAAGTCCTCAAATATCATTATTAACCATTTTAATTATTTCTTCTGAACATGAGTAGAACATTGAGTGAAGATCATGAACAGTTCTTCTAAACATGGCATCTTTTGCCTATTCCTTGCTGCCAGAGACTTGACAGCGCTTCTTCTCACAAATCTGAACCACATTTGGCTTTAGAGAGGAAGCAGTTGAGACCCTCAGTGTGGCTTGAAGATGATCATCATTAAGTCTAGACCTGTACTTTGACTTATTGAAGTTCAATGTGGAGAATAACTTTTCACACAAATATGTGCTCCCAAAAAGGCATATGGTGTGCTTGAACATTCGGGAAAGCTCAGGGAAGCTGGGGGGCAATTCTCTCAAAAATTGTCCATGCATGTCTGCTTTTCCACTAATCTCCCTGAACTTGGCTTTGAGATCAGAGTTGCATTGCAGGTCAATGAACTCCATTTGAAGCACAGGAGGGGCATCTTGCCCATCAAAGAAAAAGGGGTCCACAAAAATTTGGAAAGTGGCTCTGTGCTTTTTGAAGTCTGCAAATCTGTGATCAAATTCCTTCTCTAACTTAAAAATAGCATCAACATATTTCTCACCACTGAATGGTATGCCTGCATCCACAAGTTCCTTGCATGCTGGGAAATGGCAAAGGTTTGTCTGAGAGAGCTGGGATTTCCATAACACAAGTTTTGTGGAGAATGCTCTCACGTTGTCATAGGCAGCACTGATAATTGCCCCAGGCCTTGTAACATCTTGTTTAGTACATTCAACTTATGTGTGATGTCAACAAGAAAAGCTAAGTCCATGAGCCATTTGTGATCACTCAACTCTGAAGCAGCATTCCCATTCTTCTCAATGAAGGCTTTCACTTCTTCTCTCAACTCAAAAACTCTTTTCAGGACATTTCCCCTGCTGAGCCAACGTACCTCGGTGAAATAGAGCACATCTCCATATTCTGACTCCATTTCCTCTAAAAAAGCATGGAACCTCCTGTGCTTTAAGCCCCTAGATCTGATTTGGTTGATGCATTTCACAACAACAGACATCACATTGTCACATGGCAGGCATTTACTGCAAAGGGTCTGCTGATGGATAATGCAGTGAAGAGCAATGGCCTTCTCTACACTCTTCTCAAGTTTTTTTGAACAAGTGCCACCAGGCCATTTTTTCTCCCTGTCATTGATGGCGCTCCATCGTTTATTATTCCAACAAACCTCTTCCATGGCAAACCTGCATTCTCAATGGCATCACACAGATGCCAAAATATCTCATTAGTGGTGGTCTGGCCATGCATTGGAATTATTGTGAGCAGCTCCTCTGTCAATTCAAAATTGCAATCAACACCACGGACATAAATTGTGAGTTGCGCAGTGTCTGTTATATCTGTGCCCTCATCAAGAGCAACTGAGTATGCATCAAAACATTTGGCTTTCTCACACAGTTGATGATAAATGTCACTTGACATGTCAGAAATGTGCTCTGCCACAGTGTTGGCAGAAAGGCTGATTTTGCTAAACTGACCTTTCTTTTTCATACAGATAATACTGCAGCCTGTAACATGCATTTTTTTTTAAACAAACTCTCCTTCTGTGAATGGTTTCCCTGCCTTGGAAATCATCTCACTAACCATGGAACTAGCTTTGACTGATGCAACATTCTCTTTGGTTGCTTTCTTGAAGAAATCTTGTTGCCTCATTAGACATGCTTTAAGACTGGCAACCTGCTTGGCTCTCTCATTTCCTCGATATTTTGCACATTCCTCAGCATGTTTAGTTGAATAATGGCATTTCAAGTTGTATTCCTTGTGCACTGCAACTTTCTCTGAGCAAATAAGACATGTGGGGATGCCCCTGTGCTCAACAAAGAAATACTGCATCTCCCACTTTTCCTGAAATTGTCTGTGCTCGTCATCAATCTTTCTCTTCACTGCAGGCTTTGATGAAGTCATGATGAAGGTATGACAAAATCTAATTCTGTAATAAACTTCTCTCCCTTCTCTCCCTTAGGCCTCCAATAATGCAAGGGACAGTGGGCAGGAGCAGAGGAAATGACGTCTACACTAGGGGCAAAGTATTCACGATTATTCGCTTACCAAATATTCGCAATAAAAAATTGCATTAGTGGGCCCGGAGAGATAGCACAGCAGTGTTTGCCTTGCAAGCAGCCAATCCAGGACCAAAGGTAGTTGGTTAGAATCCTGGTGTCCCATATGGTCCCCTGTGCCTGCCAGGAGCTATTTCTGAGCAGACAGCCAGGAGTAACCCCTGAGCACCACCAGGTGTGGCCCAAAAACCAAAAAAAAAAAAAAAAAAAAATTGCATTAGTAAGAAAAAAAATAGCAAAAAAAAAATCGCATTACACATTTGCATACCTCGAATGGAACTGCTCGGGGTATGCAAATGTTTAATGCAATTTTTTTCTTACTAATGCAATTTTTATTGCATTTATTCGGTAAGTGAATAATCGCTAATACTGCAATATTTGAAGGCCGGCTGCGGGCCACAAAATGTTGTTCGAAGGGCCTGCGGGCCGAGAGTTTGAGACCCCTGGCCTACATTAACAACAACACATATAAGTTGAAATCTTTATTTTTAAGTTACTCTGAGGAAAACTATTATGTACCTAGGCTTTATAGTAAGCATCCTTTTCTCTACCCAGCATAACTGCACACCCTTTACCTTTTCTAACTATGCTGTAAATAAGGGTCACTAATCTCTGTCAATTATGTTCCTAAAAATAAACTGGAATGTAGGTCATCTTTCCCCCAGTGGATTAATTTGGAGGCACCTGGATGGCTAACACTTTCTGATTACCAATGGAACATATGATTTCGAGCAAATCCAAATCTTTGCTTAACATCTCCAAAAATTCTTAATTCAGCAAAGCTGTTTTCTAAATGATTCTGGGAAAGTGGAGACTTGTTTATTCTATCATCTGCTCTGCTATACCCTCATTATTAGAAATTTTGACCTACAAATCTCACTATAACCAAGAAAAACTTTAGAACTTTTTTTTTTTTCGGGCCATACCCGTTTGATGCTCAGGGGTTACTCCTGGCTAAGCGCTCAGAAATTGCCCCTGGCTTGGGGGGACCATATGGAATGCCGGGGGATCGAACCGTGGTCCTTTCCTTGGCTAGCACTTGCAAGGCAGACACCTTACCTCTAGCGCCACCTCGCCAGCCCCTTTAGCACTTTTTAGATGCACAGATTTTGACTAAATGAATATACTTTTTATAGACACACTATAATTGATAACTTGGAGTTGTGATATGAGGACCCTAAACTTCAGTTTAGAAAAATAATATGGCCTGAAGGAAAAATACAGCTTGATAATAAATTCTATCCAAATTCCAATAACATCCTTCAAGGAAATAAACAATTAAAACTAACCAACTAAACCACAGGACCCACTGAATAGCCAAAGCAATCCTTAGGGGAAAAATAGAGAAGTTTCATGTTCTCCAGCTTTAAAAAAAATAACACAAAGCTATAAAAAATTATGATATTAGAATAAATTAGATACACAGATCAATGAAACAACTGAGAGTTCAGAAACAGATATTCACATGTGGGTACTTAATTCATGACCAAGAGCATACAACAAAGAGAGAAAAATTTCCACCAAATTAAAAAAAAAAAGTCACAGGCAAATGAATGAAACTAAAGCTGGGAATGTAGCTTAGTGGTGAAGTGTTTTGCCTTGCATGGATTTGTTTAATCCCCAGCACTGAAAGAAAAAAAAGAAAGAAAAGTAAGAATGAAGCTAAATCACTAAGGTCAAAATGGACTAGAAGCTTAAATGTTCTATCAAACCATAAAATACAATTTCAGAGCATACACTTCTGGATGCAGTGACAATTTGACTCCATTTGCAAGGAAGTTAAAGCAAGATCAAATAGGATGACATTATAATGATAAACAACTATAGGGCAAGAGAAACTATCATTAAAATAAAAAGACTAGAGGTCAGAGCGATATCACAGCAGGTAGGATGTGTTTGTCTTGCTTGCAGCAGACCCAGGTCCAATCTCTGGCATTCCATATGGTCCCCTGAACAAGCCAGGAGTAACCCCTGAGTGCTGCCAAGTGTGGCCCCCCCAAAAAACTGAAAAGACAGGAAGAAAATATTTGCATATTATATATCTGACAAAAGACATTTAAGATGAAACTTGATAACAACAAAAAAATCCCAATCCGCCACCGGAAAAATGGGGAGAATTTCTGGATATTTCATAAAAGACATACGATGGCCAATAAGTACATGAAAAAAATGCCATTATCACTTATTACTTGAGATGGAAATCAAAACAATGAAATATCACTTCACACTTGTAGAATGGTTTATATTAAAAGGCAGGAAATAGTTAAGTGCTGGTAGAAATGTAGAGAAAAGGAGCCCTCATTCACTTGTGGTGGGATTGTAAACTGGTCCAATTCTTATGAAAAGGAGATAGGTGTTTGCTTGTTTGTTTTAAATCAAACTATTGCATAATCCAGCAAATCCACTCTGCTACAATCTATGCAAAGAACATAAAATATTAACTCAAAAAAAAAATAACAGTACACCTATGTTTACTACAACACTATAATAGCTAAAACTTGCAAACTATGTGAGGAGAGAGAGAGAGAGAGAGAGAGAGAGAGAGAGAGAGAGAGAGAAAGAGAGAGAGAGGGAGGGAGAGAGAGGGAGAGAGAGAGAGAGAGAGAGAGAGAGAGAGAGAGAGAGAGAGAGAGAGAGAGAGAGAGAAAGAGAGAGAGAGAGAACAGGATGGAGTCATTCTAAGCAAAATAGGAAGAAAAAACCCAAAATTTCGGATGGTCTACATGTATGGTATATTATTTTAAAAAAATGAGAGACAATGTCCAATGAAAACAGAGCTATAGGTCCAGAAAGAACTGAGTTCAAGTTTTGCATACAGGAGGCTTGAGTTTAATACCCCCAAGCTCCCACCAGCACTGCATAGTTCCTCGAGCATTGAATCTGGAGTGGCCCTTGAGCTCTGACAGTGTGCCCCCCCCCCCCCAATTACCCTCTCCTTCAAAAGAAAACAAACCTTTCTCTTTTTTTTGGTTTTTGGGTCACACCGGGCAGTGCTCAGGGGTTACTCCTGGCTCTACACTCAGAAATCACCCCTGGCAGGCACAGGGGACCATATGGGATGCAGGGATTTGAACCACCGTCCTTCTGCCTGGAAGGCAGACACCTTACCTCCAGGCTATCTCTCCACCCCAAAAACAAACCTTTCAATCTTGGCCACAAAAGTGAGGTTACCAAGGGTTATGGACTGGGCTGAAAGGGTAAAGAGCATGTAATGAACTGTGGCATCGGTGGTTATACTGTACCCCTAAAACAACACTCTTGTAAACCAGTTATCTTAATAACTGGTTAGTTCCCACTTTCAGCTTTTTTTTTTTTATTATTTCAGCTCTAATTAAATAAAGATGTTGCCTTGGTATCCGACAAAAATATTAAATTATTTGTTGGTATGAGAGCTGAAACAACAAAGATAGTAAAATTGTAAAACATTCAATAAATTTCATAAACATGTTCATCTGTTTAACCTTTCTTACAATCAAATTAATAATCATTTTTAAATGTTTCCAAGTAAATTCATGAAACAAGTATTTGACAGCTCTTCATTTACTCAAAGACCATATGCACCATCACTTCAAGTTGGGATTGAGGATTCAACTGGATGACCTAGCAGGGCCTAAAACTCAAGTGGCAGAGTTGTCAAGTAGTCATCAATTACTGAAACCAAGGATAGGAAGATTAGTCCTTGACATAGTTGAAATAATGTAGTTGAAATGTGCTTGTCCTGCACATTTGAGATCAGTATTTTCAGGTTAATGTAATAAAGGCTGAACATTAGGCATATTTGGTAGGTAGGTCAACATGGCAGCAGGTATTTTCAGGAAGTTTGAAACATAAATAAAAAGCAAAAAATAGATTTAGGATCACAGGAGCCAAGTTTTTCATGATGAGATAAGGGAGTAACAAAAACAGGAAGGTAAAGATTAGATTAAATCCATTAGTATTGAATTAATATTAAAACTATTAATGTGAACTCAAAGTTTCACTATGTTTATGTCTATCTAGAGTCATATATGCCTACAGAAATGTATTCCTTTGACTTGTCAACTAATAGGATTTAAACCACTTCCTAGTAATAGTGAATACTTCACAATTCTTGGCTTCTATATATTATTTTCCATCTGAAGGCACTAGAGCTCCTTGGAAAAACTTCTGAGGCACAGAAAAGAGAAAACATAAGTTTGGAACACCTTGATATACTAAAAGAGAAAACAAACAAACAAAAAGCTCAGAAAGAAAAAAGATAGATGTGAGCTTGAAAAGATGTCCCTAGGGCCCAGAGAGATAGCACAGTGGTGTTTGCCTTGCAAGCAGCCGATCCAGGACCAAAGGTGGTTGGTTTGAAACTTGGTGTCCCATATGGTCCCCCGTGCCTGCCAGGAGCTATTTCTGAGCAGACAGCCAGGAGTAACCCCTGAGCACCGCCAGGTATGGCCCAAAAACGGAAAAAAAAAATAAAAATAAAAAAAAAAAAAAAGAAAGAAAAGAAAAGATGTCCCTATGTCAATCTGGGAAAATTTCAGATATATATACATATATGTATACATATATATGTGTGTGTATATATATATACATATATGTATTTATATATACTGTACTGTAGTGGAAGAGGTGTCATCATACATTAACAACAGTCTAGAAATCCAAGAATCCATCCTGATATGTGAATAAACAAATGGAGAAAGAACTGCTCTTCCTTAAAAAACAATATTAGTCAAAGCATAAGCAATGATGAACTCATCATTTGGCAATCAAGATAGCAGTAAAAGAATCATGAAGACCTGGGGCCCGGAGAGATAGTGCAGCGGTGTTTGCCTTGCAAGCAGCCGATCCAGGACCAAAGGTGGTTGGTTCGAATCCCGGTGTCCCATATAGTCCCCCGTGCCTGCCAGGAGCTATTTCTGAGCAGACAGCCAGGAGTAAACCCTGAGCACTGCCGGGTGTGACCCAAAAACCAAAAAAAAAAAAAAAAAAAAAAAAAAGAATCATGAAGACCTAATGCTAATATTGAGAATTTGTAAAAAAAAAAAAAGGAGATTGGGGGTGTCAAAGAAAAAGGACATTTGTAGTTTCAAAATCTGTTTTATAACTTTGCAATGAAAAAAATAATGTAACAGGTATTATTCTCAGCAAGTGATCCAAGTGAATACCTGGAATGGGGCGATTTGACAGTATCTTCTGGTATAAAACAATATTGTGAGAATATAAAATCATTCCTCATGTATTTCTGACATAACTTGAATTTAATGCGGAAACATTTGATAACCCAAATTGAAGGGCATTCTACAAAGGACTTGGTTTACATACTTCAAAAGCATCATAGTGATAAAAACACCTTGCAAATTCAAGGAGGTATGAGTCAGTGCAAACAAATAAATATACCTTGTGATTCAGTACTCAGATATAGAACCAGAAAGAAATGTTACTGGAGCAATCAGCAAAGCTTCAAAGTGACCTATATATTAGCTTATGTCAGTCTTTGTTTGCTTAATTTTGGGTGGCCATACGGTGATTATGTGTTCTAGTTTTAAGAAAATCACTACTTGGGAAATAAAATGACATCATGTCTGCAATTACTTTGAATGCTCTTATTAGGTGAATATTAGTATAATGGATCTATAAATAAATGTATTAATTGAAGACAATTCTAGCATTGAGGCTTCTAATCCATGTACACCATAGGACACTCCATTTAAGATCACCCTAAATATCCCTTGATATAAACACTCGTATATAAGTACATATCTATCTTGTATATATACTTTCATGTATGTATTTGGCAGGGATTTGAGAGAAAGCCAAGGATAGAAACCACAGCCTCAGTAATAGAAAGCATATGCTAAGTTACATCTCTTACTCCTAATCTTAGGCATTTTGAATTTCCTTTTTTTTTTTTTTTTGTTTGTCTGTTTTTTGGGTCACACCTGGCGATGCTCAGGGTCTACTCCTGGCTCTACGCTCAGAAATTGCCCTTGACAGGCTCAGGGAACCATATGGGATGCTGGGATTCAAATCATTGAATCACCGTTCTTCTGCAAGCAAGGCAAATGCCCTATTCCAGCCCCAAAATATTTTGAATTTCTTATGCTACTACACCTTTCTAAAAACTTTTATTGCGTCTTGAAATACAACTGAACTTCAGCATAAGAGACTATTAATATAGCAGGTCTACTGAACTCTATAATTTACCATACTGTCAACATAATCACACCAAAACAAATTCCTGTTGGTCAAGAAAAAATCAAAATAACTACACTGACAACCTGCTATAAAATTTACAGTTGGTGCCATTTAAAGACATTCTTATAGTTGTACTAGTACTGTAACCCTGCATTGACTGGAATGATGCAGCTAAAGTATTCTAAATCACAAACAGAAGTGAATTATGATTCTATTTGCTTCTGAGATTTCTAGGGCAATGATTCTCAAACTTCTTAACTTCTGTCGCCCACTTCCAGTCCATTGGCCTAAAGGTTGAAACCAAAAGCCCTTAGCAGAATAAGCAGTGCGTGGCTTATAACACCTGCCTTACAATATATAATTATTAGTTAAAATTCCCATTTGGCAGGACTCCATGCCAAAGGCCTTTTTACCAAGCTTAAGGGGGCTGCAGGGCTTGGGCCACTCCAGCAGCTTCCTCCCAAACTCTAGGGCTATCCCTGGGCACAAGCCCGGGGGATCATTGAGGTGGGTGCCAAGGAATTTAAAGGGAACCCCAGGCTTTCCCCAACCCCCACCCTGTTCAAGAGGGAGGGTCTGGGTGGGGGCTGGTGAGCTTCTGGGCTTCCAGTTCATTAAGGAACTCTTTCCTTTTCTGGGAGTTGGGAGCTTTAGCCAGCATGGGAAATGGCAGGCCTCCAGGGCAAAGGCCTTTTTACCAAGCTTAGGGGATTGGGGGTTGGGACCACCCCAGCAGCTTTCCACCTCCTTCCTCCAGGACTCCAGGGCTATTCCTGGATGCATGCCCAGGGGGCCAGCGAGTTTAAAGGGGACCCTAAGCATTCCTCAACCCCCACACAGCACAAGAGGGTCTGGCTTCAGGAAGTCACAGGCAATTAATCTTCCTACCAGTGTCCATTCTGAAACCCCGTGGGGGTGCTAGATAATTAATTAGGATATCATTGGGTTTAATCTGTTTGTCATATACAGAATGTCTATGCTGTATACTTTCCCCCTTGACTCACCACCCAGAAGCTTATTTTTAGTTTTTTATTTCCTCACCCCTACCGCCTATTATCCTACATTTAACCATTTTCCCCTCAGTTCTTGGCTTCTCAAGAAGCACATCATTATCCCAACTCAAGCCAGCTGCCAACCCAAAGTGAAAGAATCCAGTGGTCCTCAAACTTTTTAAACAGGGGGCCAGTTCACTGTCCCTCAGACCATTGGAGGGTCTGACTATAGTAAAAACAATGAACAAATTCTTATGCACACTGCATATATCTTATTTTGCAATGAAGAAACAAAACAGATACAAATACAATATGTGGCCCGTGGGCCATAGTTTGAAGACCACTGGTAGACTTTCAGCCTGAGAAGAAACCAATACTCTGTTCCTATCTACTCTCAGCGGCCTCCTGTCCTCCACCTCCCTTCACTGTGTAACTGTGGTTGCTACCATTAGTAGGTTTATGAGAAGTCCCCACTCAAAGACATTTTCTGATATAGGACTGCTGGGACTCATTTTGCAGACTCCAGAAGGCCAAATCACAGACCAAAGTGGTGTCCTGAATTCAACACTCTTCCCGACTATTTCTAATGACATAAAAGGGACATGTATATCTCCTTTGAATATCTTAGATGTATTCCCTTAACCATTATAACTCTCTTATTGAATATCCTACTATACAGTGACAATTTTGCCCACTGTTTTTTTTTTTTTTTCTTTCTTTGTGATCTGTTCAGTAAGGAATTCTGGTAGAAGAGTCTTTCACTTTAGAATTCATGTTGGAACCAAGTTAAGGGGATTGTTGGACTTATTCCCTTGGTCCCCAGAGGCTCCTGGCTTGGGGATCATATGGGACCCTGGGGGATTGAACCGAGGTCTGACCTAGGCTAGTACCAGCAAGGCATCTGCCTTACTGCTCTGTGTCACTGCTCCGGCCCCCAGGAGCGATTTCTGAGTACATAGCCAGGAGTAACCCCTGAGCATCACTGGGTGTACCCCACCCCCCAAAAAAGGATGCAATCACTGGTGAACATATGTGAGTGCTGTAATCCCCAGTAAACACAATCATAACTATTGTGCATCAACAAAGACTGTGAGCACTGGTGAGCAAAACTGAAAAAGAATATAGGCCTCAGTGATCTCAACAGGCAAGTGTGCAAGGACAATTTGATGTGTAATCCCTGATGAGCATCACAGCTTAAAACAGGTAAGTCCCACAATCAGGTATATGTACAGACTCCTTTACTACATCATCTACAACAAAAATGAAGAGTAGGGGAAGTTAAAAATAATAAAATACTTAATTGAAATTTAATTTAAAAAACTACTGTTCTAGGCAACAAGTCCTCACAGAGAATGTATCTTCATTACAGTTTCAAAAGGAGCATACAGGGTAATTTAAAACATTCATAAATTCAAGTTATGTCCTAAGCATGTAAAACAAGCCTAGGGAAGTGGACCAGTCCCTTAACATGTCTTTTCGCCAGTTTTCTGGTGGTCTGAGAGTCCTTAACAACTCCCCATTGTAGGGAGAAAGTATTTTCCCTTAACTCATCTGATAAAAAGTTGATATTATTCAATGTTAATATGTACCTAAAATACTACTGTGAAAGATATGTAAACCAATATGGTCAAAATAAAAATTATATATAATAATTAAGGCTGGTGAGGTGGTGCTAGAGGTAAGGTGTCTGCCTTGCAAGGGCTAGCCAAGGATCAGGACCGCGGTTCGATCCCCCAGCGTCCCATATGGTCCCCCAAGCCAGGGGCAATTTCTGAGCGCTTAGCCAGGAGTACCCCTGAGCATCAAATGGGTGTGGCCCAAAAAACCCAAAAAAAATTATATATAATAAAAGTTGATATCAAGGATATGTAAAGTATTCACAAAGGTTAACCCCACAAACCTTAAAAAAATTTAAAAAATGAGAAAAGGAAATGAACAGACACCTCTCTGAGGAAGACCAAGACATGGTCACCAAATACATAATAAACTCATCATTATTTCTCTTTAGGGAAATAAAATCAAGACAACAATGATATATAATTTATATCAGTGAGGATAATATATATAAAAAATATTGGGAACAATTTGTGTTGACAAGGATGTAGTAAAAAAGTAACTCTCAAAAAAAAAAGTAACTCTCATCCACTGCTGGTAGAAATGCTGTCTGGTCACCCATATGGAAAACAGTAATGGGGGGTTCTCAGTAAACTAACAGAAATGCCATATGACACAGCAATCCTACTTTTGGGTATCTATCTCCAGGACAGAAAGACAATCATCCAAGTGTATGTATGCACACCACAATTCATTGCAGCACTCAGTACAATAATTACGAGTTGGAATTGGGGCTGGAGAGATAGCATAGATGTAAGGTGTCGGCTTGCATACAGAAGGTCGGTGGTTCAAATCCCGGCATCCCATTTGGTCCTCTGAGCCTGCCAGGAGCAATTTCTGAGCATAGAGCCAGGAGTAACCCCTGAGCACTGCCAGGTGTGACCCAAAAATGGAAAAAAAAAAAAAGAGTTGGAATTGATCTAAATGTCCAACAACAGATGAGCATGATGTGATACATCTGTACAATGGAATACTACATAGTTGTAAGGTATAATGCAATCATGTAACTTGCTGCAACATGGGTGGAAATGGAAGATCTTATGTTAATGAAATAAGCCAGAATGATATATACAGGAATGATATCACTTGTATGTGGTATTTAGAATAACTGCATAGAGAAATGAAATGGTTTAGAGTTGTCCTACAACAAGCTAAACACAAAATGGACCTGTTACACCAGTCCTGGGGGCTAGGGGTGGAGGTATGGGATGCATTCGTGGAACTATGGTGGAAGGTGATAACACTGGTGGTGGGAATGGCCCTAATCCACTGTCACTAAACACCTGAAATACAACTGTGAAAGACTTGTAATTCACAATGGTCTCAAAAAAAAAAAAAAAAAAAAAGAAAAAGAAAGAGGGTTTGTCAAGAACACTTTAGGACCCAGAGTAAAGGAGAAGGAAAGAAATGGAGTGAAGGAGAAAGACAAATATGAACGGAGGAGGAAACATGGGCCAAGGGGTTTCAGGTGCATTGGTGGTATTAAGAAAGGACAGGGCCAGGGCGATAGCGCAAGTGACAGGGCATTTGCCTTGTACATGCTAACCTAGGACAGACCATTGTTCACTCTCCTGGCGTCCCATATAGTCCTCCAAGCCAGGAGTGATTTCTGAGCACATAGCCAGGAATAACCCCTGAGCGTCACCAAGTGTGGCCCAAAAAGGAAAGGAAAAAAAAGACAGAATTCAATATCCAAGCCAGAGTTAACAATAATCAAATCACGAGACCCAAACTTTAACAACCAAAATTAAAAACGGGCCTGTTAACGCTGACAGGCTGGGATGGGTGAGTGGTGGTAATGGATGCACTGGGAACAATGATGGAGGGAGGTTCACTCTGATGATGGGATTGGTACTGAAACACTGTATGTCTAAAACCCAACTATGGATAACTTTGTAAAGTACAATGGTTTAAATAAAAAAAATTTTTTTAAATAAAAATTAAAAAAAAAATAAGAATTCCCTACTATAGACCATTCTCCTGGCTCAGCTACCATTCATTTTTGTTTTGGGGTCATACCTGGCAGTGTGCAGGAATCACTACATGCAGGTATAGGGGTGTACATGGTATCAGAGATTGAACCTGAGCCAGCCACATGCAAGCCAAACACCACAGTCGCTGTACTATAGCTCTGACCCCTCAGCTCCCACTCCTTTCATGTGTCACATAACTACTTCCTGTATTTCTGGACAGCGTGGCAGGGCAACATCTTCTCAGGAGACACTCAATGCCCCAGCAAACAAGAAAGCATCTGCCACCTGATGCTTATGCTGAGTAAAATGCCAGACTCAAAATCAAACTCTCACACATTAAGCTTGACAATGATGGAGACAGAGAAGCAAGCTGATTAGAGAATGTATATTTGGGTTGCCTCAATACATTAAAAAAAAAAATTGAAGAAATTTGTGTGTGTGTGTGTGTGGGGGGGGAGTTATTGGGGAAACATCCAGCAGTGCTCAAGGGTTGCTCTTGGTTCTATGCTCATGTATGGGATACCAGGGATTGAACCCAGGTCAGTGCAAGGCAAACACTCACCTGCTGTATCATTGCTCTAGCCCCTAAAGAAATTTTTTTACATTACATTTTCTACACTGCCAAAAGGTAAATGTTAAGACTAAAGGTATGTAAATTTAACATGAATGAAAAAAACTAAGGGAGGAGTTGAAGAGATAGAACAGTGGGTAGACACTTGGCTGGCATGTGGGCAACTCAGGATTGATGCCTGGCATCCCATATAGTCCCCCAAATACTGCATAGAAATAATTCCTTAGTTCAGTTAGAAATAAGTCCTGAACACAGCTGGGTGGGGCCCAGAACAAAACCAAAAACAAAAAATTAGGGGCATTTTCTATTCCTAAACATTGGCATTCTCTAGTAATCACATAGTCATACAGTGGGCCTCAAACTATGGCCTGCATAGTTGTATCTGTTTTGTTTCTTTATTGCAAAATAAGATATATACAGTGTGCATAAGAATTCGATCATGGGGCCGGAGAGATAGCATGGAGGTAAGGCGTTTGCCTTTCATGCAGAAGGTCATCGGTTCGAATCCCGGCGTCCCATATGGTCCCCCGTGCCTGCCAGGAGCAATTTCTGAGCATGGAGCCAGGAATAACCCCTGAGCACTGCCGGGTGTGACCCAAAAACCACAAAAAAAAAAAAAAAAAAAAAAGAATTCGATCATAAGTTTTGTTTTTACTATAGTCAGACCCTCAAATGGTCTGAGGGACAGTGAACTGGCCCCCTGTTTAAAAAGTCTAAGGACCCCTGCAAGAAAACCATCAGGGCTCTGGGATGTGGTTTAGTGGGCAAATGGGCGTGGTCTTTTTTTTAAACTTTTTTTGGGAGGCTATAACCAGCAGCATTCAGGGGTTACTCCTGGCAGGTTCAGGGAACTATATAAAATGCTGGGGATAGAACCTGGATTAGCCTCGTGCAAGGCAAATGCCCTTCCCGCTGTGCTATAGCTCTGGCCCCTAAACAGCTTTGTCTTTTTTTTGTTTGTTTGTTTGTTTGTTTTTGGTTTTTGGGTCACACCTGGAAGCGCTCAGGGGTTACTCCTGGCTCTATGCTCAGAAATCACTCCTGGCAGGCCCAGGGGACCATATGATTCAAACCACTGTCCTTCTGCATGCAAGGCAAATGCCCTACCTCCATGCTATCTCTCCGGCCCCTAAATGGGTATGTTTTAAGTTATCTGAGCATCATGGTTTGACCCTATAATCACAAATAAAAGCAGCAAAAACTATCAGAATCTGACTTGACTCCAAACTATTACATCTATGGGACCTGCTGCACATCAATTAACTAAGACTCAGTCTTCTTTTCTGTAATACAGAATTAATAAAATAACTTAAGAGACTGCCATGATCTTTAAACAATTTGTATAGGGCCTTACTGGAATTTGTAGCACACAGAGAACTCAACAAATGTTAGGCCTTTCTTTTCAGATTTCCTATCAATACAATGCTTGTTGTGGAATGAGGAGAACTAAAAACAAGGATAGAGCACAAAATGGAAGATTATTTATTTCTCCCTAGTCCATAATGCCACATAGAACTACAAAAAATTCCTGTAAGATTCGTTTTATGTTGTAGTCAAAGGTGTACGGGCCTGAGTGTTGACCACTAAACCAACAATTAAATAAACCTTCGCATCTCACAAACTTAGGCAGTAATTTTGGAGAAGTTGTAAGAATGTGAAATAATTTAACAGGTTAAAATATATATATATTTTTTATCAAGTATAACATGTCATACAAAAGCATTCACTACAAACTGAATTCACACATACAAAAAAGTAGCTATTTTAATTTTTTGTCCCTTTTATATCCTATCTTAGGCACAATGACTAGACCCAGAAAATAAAAGAACTGCTTTAGTTCAAAACACTGGGAATTTTATAAATGAAAAAGACCCAAATAACTATGCTTTCTCACACTTCAAATAGATCTACAAATTATACTCTTAGAATCAACTTAAATAGATTTTTGCATGATTCAGATGAAACATACATTGTCAGTGGTTAAAGTCCAGGTTAAAAAAAATACAGGAAGAAAATTATATAAAATTATTCATATGTGAAAATATTTTATACAAAAGAAATATTTTTAAAAATATATAGACAAAATTAAGAGGAAATGTATTGAATTTAAAAACACTTTGGACTATTATACAAAATTTATGTAGAACAAAGTTCAGGGGTAAAAAATTATTAAATGTATTAAAACTACCTAAAGCCAATAATACATAATTGAACCATATATTTTTGAAACAGGTTTAAGTGCATTTTCTTTGTACAATTCAACTATTACAAGTAAAAACAACTGAAATGCAGTTAAATATGTATTTGAAGCCTTTTGGCCATAATGTGAACACTAAAAAGTGAATTGCTAGCCAAATTTCAAAAGATTATATACATACTATTAAAGCGTAAGTGGCCAAAGCTATGCTATAAAAATAGCGAAAAAAGGGTACAAAACGCAGAGGAAAAAATAATCATACCAAACAAAAGTTTTTAGGCACTTGGTTCAGAAATATTCTTTTTTATAAATACTTATTTTCACTTCAAAAAATAAAGCTGATTTTCCCCAATTGCACCTATTAGTTGAGAACTGTATCATATATTAGGGATGCATTTAAATGGACTATTTTAGGGAGGGAAATCAACTAAACTTTAAAAAATGAGTTCACCTATTTATTCACAACTTCAAAATACAGATGTAAAGATAATTCCAAAAAGGAACATATTCAGGCCTATCAGAACATTCTACCATTCAATACAATTGACTCTGGATAAAAACAACCATGACTGGACAATCCTATACAAAAGGTCTCCCCCCCCCCCTTCCAAAAATTATTTTTACAAAACAAGCACAATACCACAAAACAATAACGAAAGAAAAGCTGGGTTTTGACAATCCTACACAAACTGTGGAATTTCGTCTTCAAGGTCTTCAAATTGTTGCATTCGTTTTAGTCTTGGTCTCTGACAGGTTGGGTGAACCTCTGGCAAGTTTTGGTCCTCTGAGTTCTCTTTAGGTTTACTAAGCGGCTGTACAGAACAGGTGGATGCGTTTTCTGAGTCTGGAATTAGTCTCAGCACCTGGCTCTGGGGAGAATGAGTTGTGACAGGAGGCACGGCTGCTGAGGAGGCTGTAGGTTTCTCTTCCCCCATTCTCACACTGCCAGTGGGAGCATGTGGTTTATAGAATGTTGTCCAGTGCTGAGGCTGCAGTGTTCTGGGTGCTCTGATGGGAGCCACAGGACAGGAATCAGAGGAGCGTCTTTCTGACACTTGTTTTGCTGACCTAACTACTTCTGAGCATGGCTTACTGGGTTGAGGAGCACTGACAGGATGGTCCCCGCTGATCCTGATGTTCGTCACTCCTCTTTCTTGAAGTGCACTGGGCAAAGCGACTGCAGTCTTTGCAACTGGGTCCTTCTGTTCAGACTCTCTTTCCCAATGTTTTGGTAGATTTTGTAGGTCAAAGTCATCAAAGTTAGAACCGAAAATAGTAGGATTATCTTTTCTATTAAGTTCTTGGAAGATAGGATTTCCGTCAAAGAGAGAGTTCTTAAAAAACTTGTCTAAATTTACATTTCCCAGGTTTCTTCCATTTCTCTCATTAGGAGAGCTTGAAAGTAGTAGTATTCTCTCTACAGGCAAACTTACAGGTCTCATCTTGGTCCTTGGATTATGCCTCCCAATATTTTCCCTATCAGATTTCAGAGGAGGTTGCTTAGAGATTTTACAGGTTGTTTCCATCTTTTGTGATGTTGATTCAAGCTCCTGATCTGCAAGCAAATGCAGGGTGTCTAAAAATGGAAAGAATGTGAAAGAGTTACAGATGAACATCCAAAGGTCCTCCTACATGTTTTCCCCAAATTACACGGTTTTTTGGGTAGGAAAAAAATTAGAGTACTAATGGTGTACATTCTAAAAATAAAATGTTAGAAATTATATTTAAATTAATATGATAAACACTTTTAAAACACCAATTAAAACCTGTGGGTTTAAAAAAACTATTCAAGAGGCCCAAGATAGTACAGCAGTTTCAGTAGGTGGGTAGTCTTGCACAAAGCTAATCTAGGTTAGGTACAAAGCATCCCACATGGTCCCCTAAACCCACTCAGAGTGGTCCCTATATACAGAGGCAGAAGAAAGCTGAGCACCTCTAGGTGTTGCCCTGAAATAATAATAATAATAAAAAAGTTCAAGTAAGTTTTTTTTAACAAGCTATGTAGAATTATACACACACAAACCAATTTCAATAGGCAGGCAGACACTGATGTATAAAAAGTAAAAAAGAAAAGTAGCTCTAATTTAAACAAATCAAATGAAGGGATGTCTTAAGAATCAAGTTTTTTTGCCACTCTGCTCCTCATTATAAACAACCCACAATGAAAACACAACTTATAAGATACTTAAATGCCTTTATAACTGAAAACCAAACTAAAACTTTCATTCATTCTGTCTATATAGGGTAACTATTTTTAGTTTAAATAACAAAAATTATTCACTCCATTTATTCTTTACTCCCAGACTAAATTTCTTCTTTTCCTTATCCACCTAGAGCCATGGTTCATGTTTTCTCAAACTAGAACCATCAGTTCCTTCAAACCTGATCCTTTTTGCAAAATCTCTAAAAACATCACAGAAGATGCAGCTCTCTGCTTACACTTTTCTCCAGTACCTGGAGATATAAGAACCAGTTATCTACACCATTTCAGTAGATCGCTTCTATTCGACTGCTCACCTTTTCTTGGGCTTCCAGGGCACCATCCTCTGGTCTTGCTATCCCAGGGCCTTTCCACAACTAAAAACATTCTAAGGGACCCAATTCATTGTGGCCAGGCTTTGAGCATCCACGAAAATAGATCTGTGAGCTCTGAGGGAACAACTCACAATGCAGGGGACAGACTTGGGAGTCCTATGTGCTAGCTCAGCTCTGCCCATTTCATGATAAACAAGGCCATCTTACTCTTCCTACATACCTTCTTCTATCAGAATAAAATCACTATTTATAAAATAAAACCATAAAATATGTGTTTATACTAATGTGTGGATCAATGATTTGAACAGAAATGAGCTCAGAATATACAGCAAAATATATCTAGTGGTAAAATATATCTAGTGGTATACATTAAGCACTTGAAAACAAGAATTTTTGTTTGTTTTTTGATTGCGGCACATCCAACAGTCCTCAGGGTTTAACTCCTGGCTCTGCACTCAGGATTTATTCCTGGTAGGCTCATAGAAAAAAAAGGGGATAGTGGCCAGAGAGATAGCATGAAGGTAAAAGTGTTTGCCTTGCATGCAGAAGATTGGTGGTTAGAATCCCGGCATCCCATACGGTCCCCTGAGCCTGCCAAGAGCGATTTCTGAGCATAGAGCCAGGAGTAACCCCTGAGTACTGCCAGGAATGACCCAAAAACCAAAAATAAATAAACTAATTGAAAAAAAAAAAAAAAACAATACAGAAAGTTTGGGGCTGGCGTGGTGGCGCTAGAGGTAAGGTGTCTGCCTTGCAAGCGCTAGCCAAGGAAGGACCATGGTTCAATCCCCCGGCATCCCATATGGTCCCCCCAAGCCAGGGGCAACTTCTGAGCGCTTAGCCAGGAGAAACCCCTAAGCATCAAATGGGTATGGCCTAAAAACCAAAAAAAAAAAAAAAAAAAAAAAAAAAGTAAACAGGGGATAGAACCTGGGTCACATGCAAGGCAAGTGCCTTCCCTGCTTTATACTGCTCCAGTCCCCATTAAAAAATTTTTATAAGCTTTTGGAAATTAAATTTTTTAAATTTCAGAAGTTTTCAGATACCTTATTAACAGTTTGATCAATATGAGTACATAAAAAAATGATGAATTATACTACCCAAAGTATTTCTGTCTTGACTTTAATGGCAATTATGAAAACCAAGGAAGTTTCTACTATTTATTTATTTGTATTGGGGTGGGGCCATACTCAGCGATCCTGAGGGCATACTCCTAGTTTTACTTTCAAGAATTACTACTGGGGGCCTGGAGAGATAGCACAGCGGCGTTTGCCTTGCAAGCAGCCGATCCAGGACCAAAGGTGGTTGGTTCGAATCCCAATGTCCCATATGGTCCCCCGTGCCTGCCAGGAGCTATTTCTGAGCAGACAGCCAGGAGTAACCCCCGAGCAACGGCAGATGTGGCCCAAAAACCAAAAAAAAAAAAAAAAGAATTACTACTGGAGAGATATGGGGTTGGGCAACCATATGGGGTGTCCAGGATTGGGTTAACTGCTTTCTTGTTTTTGATTTTGTTTTTGTGCCACACCTAGTGGCACTCAGGGTTTAATCCCTGGCCTCTGCACTCAAAATTACTCCTGGCATGCTTGGAGACCATATGGGATGCTGGGGATCAAACCTGGGTTGAACTTGTGCAAAGCAAACATTCTACCTGCTATGAATCACTCCAGTCCCCATATTTGCACACTTTGAAGTCAGCAAACATGTCACATGTTACATGGCAACTCACCAGTGAAAGATGCATCACGTTTTTCTAATACATTTTGCTTGCGTTCTGAAACCTCAAGGAATGTAGGTGGCTCCAAATTTTTGCTTTCACTGACTGAAGTACGAATATCCTGTTGAAGGGGAAAAAAAATTTAAATGCAAAGAAGAAAAATGTACCTCAAAATATATCAAGGATTTTTTTTTTTATCTTGTTATATAAATATCAACTAAGTTCTTTTTTTTTTCGGCCACACTTGATGACACTCAGGGGTTACTCCTGGCTATGCGCTCAGAAATCACTCATGGCTTGGGGCGGGGCCGTATGAGACGCCAGGGGATCAAACTGTGGTCCGTCCTAGGCTAGTGTGCACAGGGCAGACGCCTTACAGTTTGTGCCACTGCTCGGGCCCCTCAAGTTCTTTATTTGGGGGGAGGGTCACACCTGGTAGCGCTCAGGGGTTACTCCGGGCTCTGCGCTCAGAAATCGATTCTGGCAGGCACGGGGGACCATATAGGATGCTGGGATTCAAATCACCGTCCATCCTGGTTCAGCTTCTTGCAAGGCAAATGCCCTATCACTGTGCTATCTCTCCGGCCTCTCAACTAAGTGAATACAATTCCATAAAGGTATAAACTCACTTCCTTTGAAGAGAAAAATAGTGGCTTCACAGAATGCTCTGAATTTCTCTCTTCTGGTGATAATAGAGGCTTTGGAGGGCAAATCTGATCAGCTTGAGATGCAACACTACCCATATTACACACAACTACATCTTGTGGCTGCAATGACCCATCAAAGATCTTCTGTGAATAAGTAATAAGGAATTCAACCAGTCGTGCTTGATTTGAATATTCAGCAAGAGAGGAGATGGTGACAGGGGCAGTTGTAGGCCGTGGCCTAATAAGACTTGGTCCAAAAATCACCCCCAAGTTTTTGGAGTTCATCTTGTTTTCTTCTGCATGATCTACAACCCTGTGAAGTAAACACAAAAAATTACTGGAGATTTGATTGGGCTTCTTTGATGACGTTCAACATGATGAACTAAGAAGGATGCAGGAAGGGGCCGGAGAGATAGCATGGAGGTAAAGCGTTTGCCTTTCATGCAGGAGGTCATCGGTTCAAATCCCGGCGTCCCATATGGTCTCCCGTGCCTGCCAGGAGCAATTTCTGAGCCTGGAGCCAGGAATAACCCCTGAGCACTGCCGGGTGTGACCCAAAAACCAAAAAAAAAAAAAAAAAAGAAGGATGCAGGAAAATGGGTTGTGGAAATCTAGAGAAAATGCCCATTACATTTTGACTACATCTAACTACATGTGACTACCTCACAGCTTTACCACAGCAATGTGGAAATAACCCTCAAAAACACTATCATTTTAGCACATTTTCACAGATCATTTATATCGGAAACTTAAATCATTCCTGTCAATTGCTTTCACTGGCCACAGCTATTATTTAAGCCCAATTGACTCTTTCTCTAAAGATCCCTTTTCAATTGCTGCTTCCACTGCACTGGCCTACCTCAAATTCTTCTCACCGATGACTATTCTATGACTATTGAAGAAGTTATGCACTGCAGTAAAGGGTTCCCCTCCAAACACTTTTTCATGTTACTGCCAGAAAGATAAAACAGGCAATTCGAGGCACATTAAACACCTGACTCAAAATTAGTCATGTGTACAAGGGGAAGACTTTACCAAGCAAGACTTTATCAGGCTTCCATCAGCTCGTTCCTCTTTTGCTTGCTATTTCCTAGCCAAATCACTCATACATACTAAACGTGCACTTAAGTTATGTTTCTGTGTCGTTTACCCTCTTCCTGGAATGCTCTTCAATATATTTTGTCACCAAACCACTTTCATTCAGTTCTTTAGGTTTGGCTCAGGGTTAGCTCTGATTTATCACCTTTCCTCCCCACTTAGCCCTGTGTACTGAGCACAGCTCTGTAAGAAAAATAATAATGCTTGGGCTGGAGAGATAGCATGGAGGTCAGGAGTTTGCCTTGTATGCAGAAGGATGGTAGTTCGAATTCTGGCATTCCATATGGTCCCCCGAGCCCGCCAGGAGCAATTTCTTAGCGTAGAGCCAGAGTAACCCCTGAGTGCTGCTGGGTGTGACCCAAAATCCAAAATAAAAAAAAAAAAAAAAAGAAAAAGAATGATGTTGTGCTGCACAGGTTTTATTATCTGCCACTGTACTAACAAGCACAGAAAGAGGAATGAAATCAATCTATCTCTCTCTCTCTCCTCTCCTCTCTCCCCTCCCCTCCCCTCCTCCCCTCTCCCTCTCCCTCTCTCTCTCATTTTTGGTTTTTGGTTTATACCCAGCAGCGCACAGGAGATACTCTTGGCTCTGTGCTCAGAAATCGCTCCAGGCTGGCTTGGGGGACCATATGGGGTGCCGGGATTCGAACCACTGTCTGTCCTGAGTTGACTGTGTGTAAGGCAAACTCCCTACCGATGTGCTGTCTCTCTGGAGTCCAAACCTTTCACTTTCTCTTTCTCCCTACCCAGTTTCATCCACTGGAGGCAGTGGAGGAAAGACATAGACTACAAAAAGATACATATTCTTATCTCCTTTCCCATAACACATATTAAAAATAAAGTGCCCATTTAAAAAATTGTTTCCTTAGTGACAGGGTAAAAGGTCACCCATGAAATGGGAGAAACTATTCACACAACACCCATCAGATAAGGGGCTAATATCTAAGATATACAAGACTGACAGAACTTAATAAGAAAAAAAAATCTAACTCCATCAAATATGGAGAGAAGGAATGAACAGACATTTCCTCAAAGAATACAGATGGCCAAAAGTAAATACAGATGGCCAAAAGTCACATGAAAAAATGTTTTATGTCACTAATCATCAGGGAGATACAAATTAAAACAACAAGATCTCATCTCACGCTACAGAGACTGGCACACATCACAAATAACAAGAACAACCATTGCTGGTGTGGACATGGGGAGAAAGAAACTCTCATTCACTGCTGGTGGGAATGCTGTCTAGTCCAGTCTTTCTAGAAAACAATACGGATAATCTTTAAAAAGCTTGACACTGAGCTCCCATAGATCCAGCAATACCACTCCTAGAGATATACAAAAACACAATATAGTAATGCCCACTGCACTTCTATGTTCACAGCAGCACTATTTACAGTAGCCAGAAATTGGAAGCAACCCAGATGCCCAACAACAGATGAGTGGCTAAAGATACTGTGGTACATCTATACAATGGAATACTATGCAGCTGTTAGAAAAAAAATGAAGTTACAATGGATGGATTTGGAGATGATTACGTTGAGTGAAATAAGTCAGAGGAAGAGAGCACAGAAAGTCCCACTCACTACACTAAGAGCTACCATGACAATGATAGAGAAATAAAATGCCTGTCTCGAAGACAAGCAGGGGTGAGGGGAAGTAGGAAATAAAGAGGGACAGTGGTGTGCTGAAATCCAATTACGAACATGTTTGGAACCATGGTGCTTAAATAAATCATTTTAAAAAAATGAATAGGGGAGCTTTTAGCAGGTATTATACAAATAAAATTGATATATAATCTGAGGACTTGATGTATCTGGATCAAAGGTACTACACATTTATTGAAGGCAGATCTGCATCTGCCACGCCCCTTAGCTTTATTTATAGTAATAAAACTGATTTTATCCCAGAAAGAATTTTTGTTTCCTTGTAGCAGTTGGGACATACATCAGGATTCAGAGATCATTCCTGGCAGTATTGGGGCCCCATATGAAGTGTCAAAATTGAACCCTTGTTGGCCCTGTGCCAAAACAAGCACCTAACCCCTAATTGAACTGTATCTGTAAAATGGTTAAGATAGAAAATTTTATGCTGTATATCTTTTACAATTAAAAACAACAACAGAGGGCCCGGAGAGATAGCACAGCAGTGTTTGCCTTGCAAGCAGCCAATCCAGGACCAAAGGTGGTTGGTTCGAATCCCGGTGTCCCATATGGTCCCCCGTGCCTGCCAGGAGCTATTTTTTTTTTTTTTGGTTTTGGTTTTTGGGTCACACCCGGCAGTGCTCAGGGGTTACTCCTGGCTGTCTGCTCAGAAATAGCTCCTGGCAGGCACGGGGGACCATATGGGACAACGGGATTCGAACCAACCACCTTTGGTCCTGGATCGGCTGCCTGCAAGGCAAACTCCGCTGTGCTATCTCTCTGGGCCCAGGAGCTATTTCTAAGCAGACAGCCAGGAGTAACCCCTGAGCACCGCTAGGTGTGACCCCCCCCCCAAAAACAAAAACAAAAAACAACAGAATTCTCTACTTACTAATGGTTGTTCATCTTAAAAGTTCTCACCAAAAAAACCCGAGATATTACAGTGAGTAAGGTGCTTGCCTTGTATACAGCTGGCCCAGGTTTAATTCCCAACATCCCATAATGTCCCAAGTCCCATCACAGAACCAGGAGGTAGCCTTAAGCATATCTGGGTATGAACTAAAAACAAAATAAAAATTTCTTACCGTTTCAGATGTACTAGGAGGTAATGAAGACTGTTAAAATTTGATGCTGGTAGTTGTCTTAGAAGGTCCTTGCTTTTTAGAAGAATGCGGTTTATTTCGATACAAGTGTTTGAGCACTTTTTGTCCTCAGAGAGCCCCTTTTTTGCCTCTTGCTCTTCATTTACACGATGTATTTCTTTTGCAAGGTCTATAAACTCCTTGTATAATCGGAATAAAATAAATGGTTCTGGAAGCTAAACAAACAAAATTATATTAGGATACCGCTTTGTCCAAGGTGCTACATTCAAAGGTGTTTCCAATCAATGAGTGACAAGGCGTAACTGAGCAGGATGAAATCAAATTGATCTCAATCCCACAATTTGTTTTGATTATTTCTTAGATTAACATAATATAAAGCTAATTCATGTTTAGAAATGTACATATTTGCTATAGATATGACATCATTATAAATTTTACTGATAAAGGTAAGTTAACCATATGTCTAAGCAGTATTGCTAACTTTAAACTGATATGCATCTTATAAAAATTATATACTTAATTGTCTTAAATTTAGCATAATCTTCAACCCTTATATTTAAAATAACTCAAAATAATAAGAAAAAGCTTATATTCTAAATTTTATTGGTAAGGGGACACAAAGAACAAATACTCTAGGGACCAAGTAATTGGGTCAAAAATAAAAAATTAGCTTAAGATACTCTGGCTCATAAATAAGAAACTATCAATTTATCCAAATTTTAAATACAATTTAAATTGTTCTAAAGAAACTCCTTTTCCCAGCATAGTATTCCACTATGATCTATTGACTTGCATAATGATTTTAATGTTTCTTTCTTTTTCTTTTCTTTTTTTTTTTTTTTTTTTTGTGGTTTTTGGGTCACACCCGGCAGTGCTCAGGGGTTATTCCTGGCTCCAGGCTCAGAAATTGCTCCTGGCAGGCACGGGGGACCATATGGGGTGCCAGGATTTGAACCGATGACCTCCTGCATGAAAGGCAAACGCCTTACCTCCATGCTATCTCTCCAGCACCCTGATTTTAATGTTTCTGTACTTGTTCAGGAGTGCTGCTGGTTAGCTAATGTTCTGCACTATTGTGGTGAGGTAGGCATCTGTTTGCTTCTCTCTAGTCTCTTATGCTGATCACAGAGATGCAAAGCCTTGGGATCAATTTCTAACTCTACCGCTCTTGAGATCTAATTGATTACTAAACTCTCTTAGAGGTACAGACTTCTAAGTATCTAAGGAAAAACGAAGGCTATTTTCTAATACTGTTAAGAAGAAACAAGGCGGGCCCGGAGAGATAGCACAGCGGCGTTTGCCTTGCAAGCAGCTGATCCAGGACCAAAGGTGGTTGGTTCGAATCCCGGTGTCCCATATGGTCCCCCGTGCCTGCCAGGAGCTATTTCTGAGTAGACAGCCAGGAGTAAGCCCTGAGCACCGCTGGGTGTGACCCAAAAACCAAAAAAAAAAAAAAAAAAAAAAAAAGAAGAAGAAACATGGCTTCTCAAGCAAGTGATCTGATCCTAGAGTACCTTTTGTTTTGGTTTGGGGCCAAAACAGGTGGTGGTCAGGAGTTACTCCTGGCTCTGCACTTAGGGATCACTCCTGGAGGTGTTTAGGGAATCATATGAGGTGCTAGGGATCAAACCTGGGTTAACTGCGTGCAAGGTGAAAGTCCTACCCACTGTACTATGACTCCAGCCCCATCCCATAGTATTTTTAAGACAGAAAGAGCACTGATTTTAAACTTGAATCAACTTCCCTCGACTGTCTGGAATATATAAAAGATGAATCACTCTAAAATTTACTATTTTTCAAAAGCATTCTTGTTTTATGTGTTTGTTTCTGGGCCATAGCCAGTGGTAGTCAGGAGTTATTCCTGGCTCTGTGGTCAGGGAGCATTCCTGGTAAGTCTGGGGGACCATACAGGGTACATGAATCAAGCACATTTTGGCTGTGTACAAGGCAAGTGCCTTATTCAAAATACTATTGTTTTGGCCTCTATTCAAAAGCATTTTCTCTCCCTTAGCTAAGTTCTATAAAATGTGACTAAAGAGGGGGCCAGAGCAGTGGTACAAGAGGTAGGCGTTTGCCTTGCATGCTTTAACCTAAGACGGACTGTGGTTTGATCCCTTGGTGACCCAAGCCTGGAGCGATTTCTGAGAGCATATCCAGGAGTAACCCGAGTGTCACCGAGTGTGGCAAAAAAAAAAAAAAAAAAAAAAAAAAGTGACTAAAGACACTTAAATCTTTTTTTTTTTTTTTTTTTTTTTGGTTTTGGGGCCACACCCAGCGATGCTCAGGGGTTACTCCTGGCTGTCTGCTCAGAAATAGCTCCTGGCAGGCACGGGGGACCATATGGGACACCGGGATTCGAACCAACCACATTTGGTCCTGGATTGGCTGCTTGCAAGGCAAACGCCGCTGTGCTATCTCTCCGGGCCCGAGACTTAATATTTAAGACAAAATGCAGCAAAACATACACAAAAGTGAACAAACTACTACAGCTTATCTTTATGAGTTATTTTTGGAAAGATGAAAAACTTCAAAGTGATGTCCAAGAGGCCCTCTTGGAGATTCTCAGTCAACTGGGCTGGTGTTTAGTGCCGGGACCTGAGGATATAGTGCTGCTTGGGCCCTAAAGTACCAAAGCATTAACCCCCAGGCTTCCCCAGCAGTGCTTTCCAGGGCCAAATCCTGGGGTGCTCAGAGATCGCCAGTGCTACGCCCAGTGATGTAAGGAGGACCATGTGAGGATTGAAACTGGATTGGCTGCATGCAAGGCACATGCTTTACTAGTCCCACATCTCCCTTTATTAGTTTATAGCCGAACACACAGATTAGGAAACATAGACATTAATAGCATCACTAAAATCCCTGGGCTCACCTGGTAGATACAACATTTGTCCCAAACTTTTCTCTCCCAAAACCTCACTGAAATACAATTAATTCCACAGGACTAGGTGACTAATGAAGACAAAAACAGCACCTCACCAAGTAAGGAGAAGAGAGAAAGTACTGATTTAGCAGTCCTATAAAAATTAAACTCCTAAATTGAGAACCAATTTGATTTACAGGAGCCTAAGATTGCCAACACTGTATCACCTGATCCTGGAGAAGAACAGTTATCTCAAAATATAAAGCATTTGAGCTGGAGCGATAGCACAATGGTAGTGCATTTGCCTTGTACGCAGCCAACCTGAGACCTACCCATGTTCTATTCCTGTCTCATATCGTCCCCTGAGCCTACCAGGAGCAATTTCTGAGTGCAAAGCCAGGTGTAATTCCAGAGCGCCAGGTGTGGTCCCCCAAAAAACAAAAACAAAAACCATAAAACATTTGGCTTGTACGAGGCAGATCTGGGATCAATTCCTAACATCACGTTATAAGCATATAAGCACCACTAGGTATGGCTCAATCCCATCCCACCCCCAAATCTCTAGATCCTCATAAACTCTCTCTCTCTCTCTCTCTCTCTCTCTCTCTCTCTCTCTCTCTCTCTCTCTCTCTCCCCCTCCCTCCCTCCCACTCTCCCCTCCCCTCTCCCTCTCTCTCCCTCCCTCCCTCCCTCCCTCCCTCCCTCCCTCCCTCCCTCCCTCTCTCTCTCTCTCTCTCTCTCTCTCTCTCTCTCTCTCTCTCTCTCTCTCTCTCTCTCTCTCTCTCTTTCCCTTGGTCACACCCGGCGGTGCTCAGGGTTTACTCCTGGCTCTGTGCTCAGAAGTCACTCCTGGCAGGCTCGGGGACCATATGGGATGCTGGGATTCGAACTGGAGTTCATCCTGTATTGGCTGCATGCAAGGCAAACAAATGCCTTACCTCTGTGCTAGCACTCTGGCCTTGTCACTGTGTGTTCTTGAGTAATTTACTAACAGAAGTCTGGGAATTTCTTTTCTGGGCAATATAAAACAGAGTCTTTAAGGGCCATACTCAAGCACAAAAATACTGTCTAAAACATAAAAAAGTGGTTTCAATTACCATTCCACAGACTATCACCAGTTTTCAGGTACAAAATGGCTGGAAAGTAGTAATCTCAAATTAGTGACAGATGGTGAGTGCAGAGATGCCTTTGTTTCCTACTTAATATCCAGATTTCTCTGAGCACTTTTAGATAGGGGAAAAACCTTTCAGGACTATCAACCAGGAACAAAGACCCAGAAGGACAGTCCATAATTTATAAATAACCAATATGGATCATAATAAGTGAATACATGTTAAATCTTCAAGGCCTTCATACATTCAAGTCTCCAGAGATTTCAATTCTCTACTCTTTCATTTTAAGCAGACTATCATGGAAGATACATCAAAATAAGAAAAACATCCTGAAAGTCTCTAACTGTACTGGCAGTATGGTAGCCATTAACCTCAGAGGGTTACTAAATACTAGCAATGGGTCTAGTCCAAATTGGCATATATACTAAATAAAAAATTCAAATTGAATTTCAAAGACTTGGTACCAAATACAAGGCAAAATAAAAATCATCTCACCAATAATTTAAAAATATTAACTAGATACTAGTATATTTTCAATGTGTAAAATATTATCTTTTTTTTTGGTTTTGGGGGGAGGGTTTGGGGGGGGTCACACATGGCAGTGTTTAGGGTTTATTCCTAGCTCTGTGCTTCTGGCTAACTCAAGGGACCATATACAGTGCCAGGTCACCAAGTACAAGGTAAATGTTCTACCTTCTGCACTACTGCTCAAACTTCAATGTCTTTTTAAGTGATTCGTAGAACATTTAGTAGTATACACGGAGCTCACACTATATTTCCATTGGACAAAGCTAAAGAATAAATTAGGAAAAACCTTTCCAGAAAAAGAAGTTTTCTTTAAAATTCAAATGGTATCACTATCCTCCAGATAAAATACTGCATTCAAGGAAGGGCAAAACATGCCATAAAAATAGCAAAAAGGGGTAAAAGAGAGTACAATGAGTAGGGCACCTGCCTTGTAATCAGCCAACCTTGGTTCAATCCCCAGAACCTCATGTGGTTCCCCCCAGATCCCCACCAGGAGTGATCCATAAACAGAGTAATAATCCCTGACCACCTCCAGGTATTGCCCAAAACAAAAATTATAGTAAGGAGCAGAGAACTAGAGTTCTTGTAATTCAATATGTACTCAAAAAAAAAAAAAAAAGTTTATATGAGATAAAACTGAGAAAATTCTTAGAAAATGTTATAACAAAAATAAAAAAGGAATCAGGGGCCGGAGTAATAGCACAGTGGTAAGGTGTTTGCCTTGCATGTGGCCAACACAGTAAGAACATCGGTTCAAATCCTGGCATCCCATATGGTCCCCCGTGCCTGCCAGGAGCGACTTCTGAGCACAGAGCCAGGAGTAACTTCTGAGCGCTACCAGGTGTGACCCAAAATACAAAAAGAAAAACATTTAAAAAAAAATAGAAAAGGAATCAATAGATAACCAGTACAAGCTATCAAGTATCCAAATATGCTCCCAAAATAAAATAGGGGAAGGAAATGAGTAATAAAAACAATAGTTCTAAGAACTAAAGAATAAGTAACTAGAATAAAAGCCTATCAAATACCCAAAATAGTGGCTAAAAATAATCCCACATCAAGGCATATCACTGTGAAACACTAAAGTAGGAAAAAATAATTCTATATACTTTCAGATATATTTTTTTGTGATGTACGCCAATCTCTGTGGCGTGAGATGGTACCTCATAGATGTTTTGATTTGCATCAAGGAGATGATTTTTAAAGGTCTAAATGCAGTGATATACATACATACAGGTCACATACATTCAAAAATTAAGGATTTTAGGCTTCAACAAGAACAAAAAAGTGCCTTTAAAAATTTTAAGAAAATCACTTATGCATGGACTATTACATCACCTTCCATACCACCTACATTCCATTGTTATTCAAGAAACTAGAATACATTTACATGTTAAGTCTTCAAATAGTCACCTTTTATTTTTGTTTTTCACTTTTGTTTTCATACTCAGTACTGCTTAGGGCATATGTAGTAGTACAAAGGGAATCATGTAGTCCAGATATTAATCCCGGAGATACCACACACAAAGAATGCTTTGAGTCCAGTAGTCCTCAAACTTTTTAAATAGAGGGCCAGTTCACTGTCCCTAAGACCGTTGGAGGGCCGGACTATAGTAAGAACAAAAACTATTAATAAATTCCTATGCATACTGGAATATCTTATTTTCAAGTGAAGAAACAAAACTGAAATACAATATATGGCCCAAAGGCCATAGTTTGAGGATCACTGCATTTAGACCTTTAAAAATCATCTCCTTGATGCAAATCAAAACATCTATGAGGTACCATCTCACGCCACAGAGATTGGCGTACATCACAAAAAAATGAGAACAAGCAGTGCTGGCAGGGATGTGGAGAGAAAGAAACTCTTATTCACTGCTGGTAGGAATGCTGTCTGGTCCAACCTTTATGGAAAACGGTATGGAGATTCTTCAAAAATACTGGAAGTTGAGCTCCATACGATCCAGCTATACCACTCCTAGGGATATACTCTAGGAACAAAAAAATACAATACAAAAATCCATTCCTCACACCTCTATTCATTGCAGCACTATTTACCATAGCCAGACTCTGAAAACAACCAAGATGTCCTTCAACAGATGAATGGCTAAAGAAACTGAGGTACATACACACAAAGGAGTATTATGCAGCTGTCAGGAGAGATGAAGTCATGAAATTTTTCTATCATGGAAGGGCATGGAAACTATTATGCTAAGTGAAATGAGTCAGAGGGAGAGAGATAGACACACAATAAGTATCACTCATCTATGGGTTTTAAGAAAAATAAAAGACATTTTTGCAATAATTCTCAGAGGCAAAGGAGAGGAATGCTGGAAGTTCCAGCTTACTACATGAAGCTCACCTCAAGAATGGTGAGTTCGGGGCTGGGAAGGTGGCACTAGAGGTAAGGTGTCTGCCTTGCAAGCGCCAGCGTAGGACGAACTGTGGTTCGATCCCCCGGTGTCCCATATGGTCCCCCCAAGCCAGGGGTGATTTCTGAGCGCATAGCCAGGAGTAACCCCTGAGCATCAAATGGGTGCGCCCCAAAAACCAAAAAAAAAAAAAGAGTGGTGAGTGCACTTAGAGAAATAACTACACTGACAACTATCATAACAATGTGATTGAATGAGAAAGTAGAAAGCCTGTCTCAAATACAGGCGGGGTGGATGGAGAGGAGGGAGATTTGGGACTGGTGCTGGGAACGTTGCACTGGTGATGGTAAGTTTTCTTTATATGACTGAAACTCAACTACAATCATATTTGTAGTCAAGGTGTTTAAATAAAGACATTAAAAACATCATCTCCTTGGCCCCTCAAATATTTACTCATTCCACAAACTGCTCAAGTATGGACAAAATGGGGTCAGAGAGATAGCATGGACGTAAAGCGTTTGCCTTGCATGCAGGACAGAGGTTCGAATCCTGGCATCCCATATGGTCCCCCGTGTCTTCCAGGGGTGATTTCTGAGCCCAGAGCCAGGAATAACCCCTAAGCACTGCCGGGTGTGACCCAAAACCCCCCACCCCCAAAAAAATGAATGGACAAAACAAAAATAAGAGAATACATCAAAACCAAGAAAATATGGCACAGAAGATAGGTGCTCTTGCCTGAAAAGTGAAGTGGGTAAAACAGATTATTAAGTATTTACTGTAATAAAAAGGATCCAATGATGTCATGTTGAGGACCAAGCCCTGTGAACTATGTCATCAGTTTCACCTCAAAACAGAATGCAGCAGGATGTAACCCAAAGTAATTTTTATATATATCGCTCACCTAGAAACACACTAACTGTTGTATTGCCCACAAAAGCTGCTGCCTGAAGCCACTATAGGTTCTTACTTCATCCCCCAGCTTAAACACTTTTCTTTGGACTCACTCCTATAAAGTGCAGGGATAATGGAGCATAGAAAGAATATATAGCAGCCCATTCACTACTGTAATTCTAGCACTCTACTTATAAGACAGTGTGATGCCTCAAATATGATGAACTTCCAGGATCCAATTATGACCTTGCATACTGCACACCTACACAACAGTTACTTTAAAATATCACTGAAGGTAAAGTCAGATTATGGCTCAGACACTATTCTACTTACTGAGTTCTTCATCTATCAGTATGGAAATGGTCTTTCCCTATATGGCTAAGTTTATGCTTTCTGCTATTTCCTAAAGCCTAATGAGAATAGTTAATAAACACACATGTATCCAAACTACTAAGGAAAAGAGTTATAAATATTGATAAGATCACTATGTGAGATAGTGTGGAGAATATAGGGCCTTCTAACTTAGTAATGTTCTATTTCCTTAAGCTAGGTAATTGAAAAATAGTAAATTGGTCTTTAGACTGTACATATACTTCAAGTATTATTTTTCCTGATCTTTATTAAAAAACATCAATACTGGGCCCAAAGAGAGCACAGCAGCGTTTGCCTTGCAAGCAGCTGATCCAGGTGGTTGGTTCGAATCCCGGTGTCCCATATGGTCCCCCGTGCCTGCCAGGAGCTATTTCTGAGCAGACAGCCAGGAGTCACCCCTGAGCATAGCCGGGTGTGGCCCAAAACAAACAAACAAACAAAACAAACAACAACAAAAAACATCAATACTGAACTGATAGCACAGTGGTAGGTCATTTGCCTTGCATGAGATCAACTGGGATGGACCCAGGTTTGATCCCCAGCATCCCATATGGTCCCCGAGCTTGCCAGAAGTGATTTCTGAGTACAGAGTCATGAGTAACCCTGAGTGCTGCCTAGTGTGGCCCAACTCCCCTAAAATCAATAGTCTATCAACAAAAGTGTTATCAGCAAAACCCAAATGTTTTTCTCATTTTCTACTGAACAGCAGGCTAACAAGGTAAAAAATTTACCTGTCGAAGGTATAATTTCAAGACGTCACAGATGTCATGAGAACTAAATTCTGAAATGTCTACCAAATGCATCCCATTTTCCAAAGCTTGACACAGTTTATCTGTTTTTAGTTTGTTTCCACATACACGATAAATTCCCTTGAGAAGAAAAAGGGGAAAGTTTTCAAGATTTTGCATGAAGATAAATGTTCAGTTAAAGGCAGACATCTAAATACATAGGTTTACTTCAAGTTCATTAACATTTTAGGAAAAATCTAGGGCCAGATGAGGTAATATTTCCTAAGTAAGTCTAATTAACTTCAATTATATCTGAGACCAATATTTTTCCTTGAAAGTCCTCTTAAACATGATACAGGCATTATGTTTTGTTTTGGTTTGGTTTTTGGGTCACACCCAGCAGTGCTCAGGGGTTTGGCTCTGTGCTCAGAAATCGCTCCTGGTAGGGTTGGGGAATCATATGGGATGCCGGGAATCAAACCAGGGTGTCCTGGGTTGGCCGCGTGCAAGCAAATGCCCTACCACTGTGCTCTCTCTCTGGCCCCAGGTATTATGTTTTAATTTTTTTCTTTTATGATCAACTTTTTGGTAATTTGTGTAAATTGTGATCTATAAAGTTCTTCACAGTTAGGTTTCAGGCATACAATGTATAATTCCACCATCAGTGAAGACTTCTCTCCATCTATATATCCACAGTGCATACCATGCTACCACCTTAAAATTTAAGATTCTATGAAGTCAATATACCTGCAGACACAAGGCTCGATTTTCTATCTCTGAGGCACACATTTTGAGTATAAATGGAATGCCATCAGGTTCCTTTTTGGCAATTTGGGTGAATTCTGCTCCAAATAAGTGTGTTTTCCCCAGAAGTTTCTGATGGCCACAAATGATGACTAAATTTTCCAAACACTTTCGGTGACAAACAAGGAGACACTACAAGAAAACAAAAGTGTACATGAAAAGATTTTTCATTTAAGAGCAAAATAAAATACAAAATAGATCGATCCCCTGGCGTCCCATATGGTCCCCCAAGAAGCCAGGAGCAACTTCTGAGCGCATAGCCAGGAGTAACCCCTGAGCGTCACAGGGTGTGGCCCAAAAACCAAAAAAAAAAAAAAAAAAAAAATACAAAATAGAAGCGATACTGTGGTCCAATTTCTAAAACTGTCTTTGCAAAAGATGACAATAAAATAAAAAGTACAATGAAAAAATACATGAAAAGGTTAATTCCAGGAATATCTTACCTCTTCACATTCAACACCTTGAAATACTACAATGCCTTCACAATCCCGACATTTTGTGGGGGATCTCAATTTGCGAAACTTGTGAGTGAGAGCAGCCTTTGACATCAGTGTTTTCTTAAAAATCCCAAGGGAATTAGGTCCTAAAAACAGAGGTTGAATAATACATAAGAAGTATGAACTTGGGGCCGGAGAGATAGCATGGAGGTAAGGCGTTTGCCTTTCATGCAGGAGGTCATCGGTTCGAATCCCGGCGCCCCATATGGTCCCCTGTGCCTGCCAGGAGCAATTTCTGAGCCTGGAGCCAGGAATAACCCCTGAGCACTGCCAGGTGTGACCCAAAAACCAAAAAAAAAAAAAAAAAAAAAAAAAAAGAAGTATGAACTAACAGAATATAAGAGCATTGCAATCAGATACATATACATCTGATATCATATATACCATATATTACATATGTGATATATATTTTTTGGTTGCAGCATCAAAATAACCTAATTTTAGAGTTTTTTTGTTTTGTTTTGTTTTGTTTTTGGCCACATCTGGTGGCACTAAAGGCTCACTCCTGGCTCTGCTCTCAGAAATTGCTCCTGGCAGGCTTAGGGGACCATATGGGATGCTGGGAATAGATCCCAGGTCTGTCCTGGGTAGGCAAATGTCCTATCTCTGTGCTATCTCTCAGGCTCCAGTTTTAGATTTTTTATGAAGGACATTCATTAAACGTTCTAGTTACAAATAAAAGTTGTCACTAAACAAATAGGACATTTCTTTTTTTTTTTTTTTTTTTTGGTTTTTGGGACACACCCGTTTGACACTCAGGGGTTACTCCTGGCTATGTGCTCAGAAATCGCCCCTGGCTTGGGGGGACCATATGGGACGCCGGGGGATCGAACCGCGGTCCTTCCTTGGCTAGCGCTTGCAAGGCAGACACCTTACCTCCAGCGCCACCTACCCAGCCCCAAATAGGACATTTCTAAAATGGCAAAGTACAATGTAGTCAGAACTGGCAAGTTTATACTGCTATTAATGTACTCTTCACAGAGTTGAGAGGGATTAACTAAAGTGGCATTACATTCTTAAGATGCTATAAAAGCATCAAAGAAAATTACTGTATAATGGTAGTATTTCAGCATTATCTGTATTAATAAGACTAATATAATTAAGGGGCCGGAGAGATAGCTTGCAGGTAAGGTGTTTGCCTTCATGCAGAAGGTCACTGATTCGAATCCCAGCATCCCATATGGTCCCCCAAGCCTGCCAGGTGTGATTTCTAAGCATAGAGCCAGGAGGAATCCCTGAGTGCTGTCAGGTGTGACCCAAAAACCAAAGGGGAAAAAAAAAAAAAAAAAAAAGACTAATATAATTAGCTAGTTATAGATAAGTTCTCTACCAGAGATCAGTAGTTCCATATTATCACCCAAAACAGCTATCTGGAAGGTCTCAAATATTCAAAACTAATTTATATGATTCTACGTCAAATCCTTAAAAGTAACAACCTTCTCTCTATATGCTTCAACATTACCAATTGTGCTTGTCCTCAAGAAGCATACTTCAAAAAAAAAAAAGAAGCATACTTCTTGAATTTTTCCTATTTTCCCACACTATTAGGATTTTTCAGAATTTCTCATACATTGCAACGTTTCAACAATAAATCACTGTTTAATGAAAAATTAAATATCCTATTTTAGAATTATTTTGATACGTTTTCAAGCAAGCATTTTTCTTGCTTATTCTTGTATTTGCAACATCTGATTAATACATTATAAACCCATGCTTGGGAATAAATTCTTTTTTTTTTTTTTTTTTTTTTTTGGTTTTTGGGCCACACCAGGCGATGCTCAGGGGGTTACTCCTGGCTGTCTGCTCAGAAATAGCTCCTGGCAGGCACAGGGGACCATATGGGACACAGGGATTCGAACCAACCACCTTTGGTCCTGGATCGGCTGCTTGCAAGGCAAACGCCGCTGTGCTATCTCTCTGGGCCCGGGTATAAATTCTTAGATTATTATAATTCCTTTTGTTTAAAATGTATCAATAATTTTTTGTTTTTGTTTTTTTTTGTTTTCTGTTTTTGGGCCACACCCGGCAGTGCTCAGGGGTTACTCCAGGCTGTCTGCTCAGAAATAGCTCCTGGCAGGCACAGGGGACCACCAGGATTGGTCCTGGATCGGCTGCTTGCAAGGCAAACACTGCTGTGCTATCTCTCCGGGCCAATAATTTTTTTTTCAATTAATGATTTTCAGCTGGTAGTCAGCAGACCATTGTTGAGTCTTAAGGTGTAAAAGTTCTAAAAAAAAGGTTTTTGTTTTTTTTTGTTTGTTTGTTTTGTTTTGTTTTAGGCCACACCCGGTGACTCTTAGGAGTTATTCTTGGCTATGTGCTCAGAAATCACTCCATATGGGACACCGGGGATCGAACCGAGGCCCGTCCTGGGTCAGCTGCGTGCAAAGGAAATGCCCTACCGCTGCATTATTGCTCCGGCCCCTGAAAAAGTTTTTACAATTTTTCCCTTCCCTAGTACAATGCAGTTTTAAGATACCCCTATTTATTGAGCAATTAAGATGAGTGAAATACCAGCTTCTGAAGGAGAAGGAGGTTCTCTTTCATCTAAATCATCTGCAGAAGACATGGTGCCACTGGATGGAGTTCGTGGAAGTTTTCGATGAAAGTCTCCTAAAAATATTTGTGAAAATAAATAACTACACATTTCTTGTGAAAATTCAGAAATGTGTATCTTTTAAATAACACAAGTCAACTTTATTAGCTATAATGCAAAAATCATTAGCTATAAGGCTTCTGTTCTAAACTGGATGTAGAGAACTTTTATAACTTACTCCCTGGAAACACATACAGAAAATAGCCAAATGCAATTTTTTTCAAATATACTTAAAATTGAGGGTCACGTATTCAAATGGGACTAATTTGTGAACTCTGACAGTTTTTAGAGACTAGAAAGCTTGATAGGGGCAGGGAGTGTTTCCATTCACATCTTCTATCTAGTATCTGATTGATTGGCATGTGGTCAAAGTTGTCAGTAAATATATGTAAATTCTGTTATAAGTAATAACATACAACGTAACCCAAATATTTTGAAAGATACAAAAATATTCTAGTGGAGCAATACAAAATGTTGAGGGTTAGAAAGAGCTTTGGAAATTACTCAAGCCAAAATCTTCTTCCCCTCAAATTTCCTTTTCACAATATGGTTTAAGGAATTTTTGCTTTATCTATGTTCCTAATTACTAAACCAATATGAGGTTACATGTTCCACTTGAGAACTATTTAAACTGCAAAATAAATTCCCCTTTTATTACAGAAATCGACTTCCTGTAATTCCTAGTCTTTTGTTATTATTTATCCCTCAAGGAGCAAAGAAGCACTCTTCTAATTTCCACCTTTCTCATTTCCAATATTTGAGGAAAACTGTCATGTTCCAAGTTTCTCTTTTCTAGAATAAGAAATAATTTTCTTATTTCCATGAAAGAAGTCTCCAAGTATGAGTCTCTCATACAATATACAAAAGATGAAAAAGTTCAACAAGATATAGGTACTAACACATTTACACAGCCAGGAATTTGGGGGGAGGAGGAGTTTGGGTCACAAATGGCTGTGCTCAGGGGTCACTCCTGGCTCTGAGCTAAAAAATCGCGCCTGGCAGGCTTGGGGGACCATATGGGATGTCAAGAATCAAACCGGGGTCTGTCCAGTGTTGATCACATGCAAGGCAAACGCCCTACCACTGTGCTAATGCTCCAGGCCCCAACAGCTAGGAAATTTTTAATAAAATTCAGGATAATAACTTACCCTGGTGAGATAAGAAAGTTACCAAGGTTATCAGTATTATCAAGGAAGTAATCTAAAAGATTAGTTTTCAGATGAGTAGTGAAGATATAAGTATTAAAGATATAAGTGTAAATATATAATACAAGTAACTTATTTTTCTTTAAAAATATACCTTTATCAGAGTTTATTATTAATATAAAGTACTAAAAAAATAGTCCCCCAAAAGAATAATTCTTCACTGTATCTTCACTACTATACTTAACTACTTGGGTACCTGGACTTATAGATTCTGAATCCAGAGATCTAGATTCACTGCTTCCTCCAGTGCTCTCAGAGTCACTAAACATCCCAAAAGTCCACGACCTTGTAAAAGAAGGACCTTAAAAAAAAAGAATATTTAAAAAAAGTCAAACACAGATACAAATGGATTGTTGTGAGGCAAAATGCTGGCACTATAGTAAATGAGACAAATCAAAATTATTGGCCATTGATACAATCTTTTTGTTTGTTTTTGGGCCACTGCCAATGGGTCACTTCCTGGTGGTAATAAGGACTGAACTGGAATTGGACCTATGCAAGGTAAACAAACACCTATAACCCAATACTATTTCTTTGGCACAAATCAATTTTCTTGAAAATTAATCAACTTTAAGACAGATACAGTACTTGCAACCATGAGTAAAATCTGAAAAATTACAATTCAAGGTCTGATTTGTAAGTACAGAACTGCAATTCATTGAAAATTATATTTAAACAAAGATATCTTCCATAAATTAGTGCTATATTTAACATGAATAATACCTGTCATATCTGCATTGTTAGAACATCTATCTTCTTCAATCTTACTAGAACCATCAGGAAGGCGCACAACGTCCTCTAAAGAGTCTGAAGGTCCATATCCAGAGGTATGAGGACTATCTGTTAATTGTTTATTTACATTCCTTAAAAAAAAAAAAAAACACCAAAGAAACTCATCACTAAGAAGAATGAATAGCATCACTATTCTATTTTTAGAAAAACTTGTAAGTGAATAAATGCAAAATCTTATTGCATGGTTCAACTACTTTCTGAAAAACCTATTCATTTGTACTTAAGACTGAAATATATAAAAGAACAGCAACAAATATTTCCTCTTAAAATCATTCTATCTATACATTAATTCTTACCCATCAACTTTTTCTTCTTCAGTTGAACTTGTGGCCTTCACAAATTCACTGTATTCTTGGCCTGGATCATAGAGTTTGGCATTATCACAAAGAGACTGCAACCTGCTTGCTAGGGAGGAGGCCTGCTGCTGCTGCATTTGGAACAGGTTAACTGTTACCTATGATCACAGAGACAACAGGCAGCACAATTAGTGAGGCACAGGAATCTATTAAAATATACATCTATTTCAAGTGACAGCAAGGAGAAAAAGGCTACAGAGTCAAGTAGACAAGGAATATCATTGTGAGTACACTGCCCAAGCAATAAAATAGAGTCTGGGCTGGAGCCATAGTAGAGTGGGGAAGGTGTTTGTCTTGCATGTGGTAAAATTGGGTGCAATCTCCAGTACCACATATGGTACCCCAAGCTTTCCAGGAATGACTGCTGAGCACAGAACAAGGAGGGTAAGCCCTAAACACTACCAGGTTATGTACCTAAAACCAGAAAGAAAGTAACAAACAAAACACTTAAGAAAAAAGAAAGATAAATCAAGAGCAAGGGAAAAGTTATCTTTTCTGGGGTGGGTGGGTGAAGATACCAGTAATGTTTGAGAACCATCTGGTACTGGGACTCAATTCAGAATTCAAGAATGCAAAGCACAGAAGCAAGGGTGCACTAGCAAAGGATGGTGTACAAAGTATGACTGAAACCCAACAATGAACAATTTTGTTACCAAGTGCTTAAATAAAGCAATTAATAATAATAATAATAATTATAATTATTATTATTATTATTATCATTATTAAAAAAACAGGGCTGGAGTGGTGGCACAATTGGTAAGGCATCTGCCTTGCCTGCGCTAGCTTAGGACAGACTGCGGTTCGATCCCCCGGCATCCCATATGGTCCCCCAAGCCAGGCGTGATTTCTGAGCACATAGCTAGGAGTAATACCTGAGCGTCAGTGGTGTGGCCCCTCCTCCCAAAAAAAACCCAAATCCCAGAAGAATGCAAAGCACAAGCTTCACAAGCTTCAGTCCTTTACTTTCTTCAGAAAGTCAGAATGTTACTTTTTTAGGGACCACACCTGGCAGTACTCAGGGATCATTCCTGGCAGACTCAGGGGGACCATATGGGTTGCCAAAGACAAAACCTAGGCTGACTGCATCCATGGCAAGCACCCTATCCACAATACTATCTCTCTAGCTTCTTCAAGAAAGTAATTTTAATACAGTATTTTAAATTAATTACTTCCAGCAAAATAGGTTTTAAGTGGAAAAGTTCAAGAGTAAAATTCCAGGAGCTGACAAAATAGTTCATGTGACTGAAGATCAGTTCAGAGGAATGGCTCAGTGGCAGAGGACATGCCTTGTAGATGGGAGGCCCAGGTTTGATTCCTGGCACTACATGGTCTGGTCCCTAAGTAACAGTAGGATTAGCCCAAATTAAAAAAAAAAAAGACAATATTCAAAGTGACTAGGTACATGTTTACGGAATTGTTCTTTTGATATGGTGTGTTAGTGAAGGTTTCTTCAAGGAAGCAACCTTTGAACTGAGCCCTCATGTAAGAAAGAACCAAATCAATAAATAAAAGACATCAATATCGGGGCCGGGCGGTGGCGCTAAAGGTAAGGTGCCTGCCTTGCCGGCGCAAGCCTTGGACCGACCGCGGTTCGATCCCCCGGTCTCCCATATGGTCCCCCAAGCCAGGAGCAACTTCTGAGCACATAGCCAGGAGTAACCCCTGAGCGTTACCGGGTGTGGCCCAAAAACCAAAAAAAAAAAAAAAAAAAAAAAAGACATCAATTTCTTTTCTTTTCTTTTTTTTGTTTTTTTTTTGGGTCACACCCAGCAGTGCTCAGGAGTTAACTCCTGGCTCTATGCTCAGAAATCGCCCCTGGCAGGCACAGGGGACCATATGGGATGCTGGGATTCGAATCACTGTTCTTCTGTATGAAAGGCAAACGCATGAAAGGCTTTACCTCCATGCTATCACTCCGGCCCCAAAAGGCATCAATTTCATAAAAACCAATAAACTAGCAAACTAAAGGGAAAATACATTAATCAAACAATGCAAAGAATTATTCAATAAAATCCAGCATTCTCATGAAAAATTTTCAGTGAACTATTAAAAAAATTTCCTAAAATAATCAGATTAAAAGAAAAAAAAAGAAAAAAGAAAAAACTATAGTTATATATATATATATATATATATGTATATATCTAAATCTAATAGTGAAAAACTAAGTGCTACTTCTAACAAAATAAGGCACGGATGCCTCTTGCATCACTCCTATTCAACTATCAGCTAAAATTCTAGCAAGTGTGATTAAAAAAGGAATACAGACTGGAAAGGAAGAAATAAACAGTTGTTATGTGCACGTAACATGATTTTTCTATGTAGAAAACCCAAACCAAAAAACCTTCTAGAACTATTTAATAAGAATCATGACCAACACACCAAAATCAACCGTATTTATAAATACTAGAATCTGAAATGTGTGTCCATATGCAAACACTATCAACCCCCAATCATTCACAGCTCTCCTAACCTCCGTCACCAAACACATATGTTTAAATCTATCCAAGTATGTTAAAGACATTGAAACAACAAATTACTGATTAAAATGTCCAAATTCCTAAATTAAAGGGTAGATAAAACTTTTTATGGATAGGATATCTCTATACTTAAGATGCTACATGTACAGTCCATTATCTCCAATCTGATCTAAGATTTAACACGATTCCAACTAAAATGTTTTAAGATAGATAATATTATCTACCTTATAGATAATAAAAAAAAGTTGATCCTGACATTTTTATTATAAAATGTCAAAGGATCCTTTAGTTTCAAAAAAATTCTGAAAATAAAGCCAAAGCAACAGTTCAGTGAATGGAGTACTGACCTCGCACGGGTTCAATCCCCAGCATTTTATATGGTCCCCCCCATCCCCCCAGGACTGACTCCTCAGCTCAGTGTGTTAGGAGTAATCTCAGAGTACCACCAGGTATCGCCCAACCCCAAACCCTCTATCCCTCATAATTCTGAAGGCTGAATCATACTTCTTCTGGATTTTAAATCTCTTTATAAAGCATTACTAATTAAGTCAGGTTTTTGCAAAAAAACAAAACAAAAAAAACCCACATAGTCAAAACAAACCTACAAAAATACGCTGTTTACTTCTGAAAAAGCTACAAAGACAATTTAATGGTAAACTTTTTTTTGTTAATGTAGGTAATGTAACTAACAACGCCTTTTTAATAAGAGTTTTGGGTATTCAATGTCGAACTTTGGGGGAACATTTTTCATATAAATCCCAATTGCCCCAGTATCTCTAACTCATAAACATTAAGCTACTATTTCCTCTGCCCTACATTACTACAAGGCAGGCACCAAGCTCCAAAGTTGAAATGATTCAAACTTTGCAACCCCATCCTATTTATCCTCTCCCAACTTGCTTTCATCCAGAATCCTAATAAAGGCACTGTATTCAGCTTTCCATTCATTCCTGCTTCTGCTGATCAAACCCATTTTTCTTCCTGGCCCTAGATGGTATTTACTATATTCCCTTATCTCTGGTAAGGTCAATAATTCATCTTTCAATTAATCTGACCTTTCAGTGTTAAAGTTACCCCCATAAATTAGCATTCCATGGCTTCAATTTAGGGTTTGCTTTGTTTGTTTTGGGGCCACACCCAGTTCAGGAGTTACTCCAGGAATTACTGTTGGTTGAGGGATATGGAGTGCTGTGAATTGAACCTGAGTCACTGAATGCAAAGCTAACACCCTGCCCTCTGTTCTATATTGCTGGTCCTACATGGCTTTAATACAACATTCATATGCAAAAAAAAAAAAAAAAATATCAACCCCAATTTATACAATATATATAGCATACAAAAATTCAAAACAGACTAGTTAATGCTTAAGTTAATGCTTAAGAACTTTTAGATTTGACATCAAAAGAATGGCCCATTAATTGATATACCAGATTCCTTCAAAATTAAAATATTTTGCTGAGGCTGGAGCGGTGGCACAAGTGGTAAGGCTTGTGCTAGCCTAGGACAGACAGCAGCTGGATCCCTCAGAGTCCCATATGGACCCTCAAGCCAGGAGCAATTTCTGAGCGCATAGCCAGGAGTAACCCCTGAGCATCACCAGGTGTGGCCCAAAAAACAAACAACCAAAAAAAAAAAAAGAGAGAGTAGAAGAAGAAATTACTTACAGCTTTAAGGGTAAGATCACACTGGAAAACAAGTTTCCGAACTTGTGCTAAAATTTCTCTTTTGGTATTTTCCAAATCATTTCTTCTTTCCTCAACATTTGTCACACAAACTTTGTATAGTTCATTTGCTTCTTCTACCTTCAGGAGATCATAGAAAAGAAAACACAAAAACAAAAAACATCAAACCCTAATAATGATAATAGCTTTATTTTAAATATTTAAATGTTGAAAAACTTAGTTTAAAATAATTGAAATTCTTTATGCATGAAAATTCCAAAGTACTCTGTGTTTTAAGAGTATTTCTAAACTTAATCTGTCTAGGGCAGCATTTCAAGGGTCTGTTCAATTTATATACTTATTTCCAGCTTAGACAGACTTTTAAAAACTTGATTTTTAAAAATCATATCCTATTTAATAAAAAATTGTAGGCTCAATAAATTGCTCAAGTGGCAAACCATTAGCTTAACTAGCATGTCTGAGGCCCTGAGTTTGATCCCTGGCATAGACCTTCAAGCACCAGCAGGCTGGGTATGACCCTGTAAGCCTCTTAAGCAGTCAGATGTGGTCCTAAAAATCAGTTAATCAAAGTTTTAACTTAGTCATGCTCTAAGGTATTGGAATATACTAACATATGGTAGCAAAAAGATAACTTTCAAACAAGCCAAGTATAAAATATCAAACTACAATCTTCTTTCAGATACTTCTTTCACAAATAAATCAAAGCAAAAGTTTCTTAGCCTGGTGGATCTCAAAATTGTATCAGCAAGAACAGCACCACCTGGAGACTTGCTAGGAATAGACTAAGTTTCTTGAGCCCCTTTCTAGAATTACAGACTGAGTGCATACTCAGATTGGGGTCCAGCAGTCCATTTCAAGAAGCTTTCTAGAGCAGAGTTTTTCAACCACTGTGCCGTGACACACTAGTGTGTGTCGTGAGATATTGTCTCGTGTGCCGTAAGAAAAATTCCAATTTCATCCGTAACATGTGGCTTCAGCTCACAAATAGACCAATCATTAGATTATTTCATAATAAAGTAATAATAGAATAATTTCTTTGTGTTTGATTCCTATTCAAGAGAATTACTTTATATATAGTCAATAAAGGCACAGAGTTAATTTTTTTTTTTTTTTGGTTTTTGACCCACACCTGTTTGACGCTCAGCGGTTACTCCTGGCTATGCGCTCAGAAATCGCCCCTGGCTTGGGGGGACCACATGGGATGCCGGCGGATAGAACTGCGGTCCGTCCTACGCTAGCGCTTTCAAGGCAGACACTTACCTCTAGCGCCACCTTCCCGGCCCCAGAGTTAAATTTTTTTAACATTTTTCTTTCTTTCTTTCTTTTCTTTTCTTTCTTTTTTTTTTTTTTTTTTGGTTTTTGGGTCACACCCAGCAGTGCTCAGGGGTTACTTCTGGCTCTATGCTCAGAAATTGCCCCTGGCAGGCACAGGGGACCATATGGTGTGCCAGGATTCAAACCACCATCCTTCTGCATGAAAGGTAAACACCTTACCTCCATGCTATCTCTCCAGCCCCTTAACATTTTCTAATGGTGGTGTGCCTCATGATTTCTTTTCATGAAAAAGTATGCTTTTGCACAAAAAGGTTGAAAAATACTGTTCTAGAGGTACGAGTGCTAACGTTTTGGAACTGAAGCATCACAGATTATAGCTAATTCAGCTTGCAAACAAAAGATCATTACTTTCTGAAGAGCCTCCTCTTCTAGTCTTCTCTTTTTCTCTAGTTGCTTATTGAGATTTTTCACCATTCCACTACTACTTGAGCACAGATCCTCTTCTGCACGAAACATGGACGATTTCGCTTTTTCATACTCATCTTGTCGTTGCATGCATAACAGTTTTGCCTTTTTAAGTGCAGTCTCTGTTTCCAGCTATACAAAGAATTTTCAAAATAGAATAATTGTAAGTGTATAAGTATATAATGTACAGGTTGATCTATAATATCCAGCAAGAGAAATTTAGAAGAACTATAGAGGAAGGAATGTATCTTCTCAGAGTAGATACTCGATACTGCAAATGATCTTAGGTATTCATCAATAGGTACGGGAAGCTCCATTATGGCACTAACCATTTTATTTTGTTCCTGTTTCCAAAGGTCTTTCAATTCTTTCCTTTGCTTTTCCATTTCATTTTTCCTTCCAAGTAGAGGCTGCCAAGGGTGTTTGAAAAGAAAAGAAAAAATAAAGGTTACTTTCTAATGGCATGCTGTTGTTTAAAAATGTGTACTACATGCATTAATTTTTACCTGCACAAACTTGTTGGCTTGGAGAGCTGCAATTGTCTGTTGTAAATGGTGACTACTTTCTAGATCACTAAGAAGAGCATTGGTAAACAGAGACTGCAGTGGCATGAACTCCTGAAATTTAAAAGTGAAATAGTACTAGGTTTATAAATCAACCCTACTACTCTCTTTAAAAAAGAAATTTTAAGGTTAAATGTTTTCCTTTTATGAAAGACTAGTCACAAATGTTACTAGGAGAAAATATTGAAAAATATTATAATGAGGTATAAAAGTATATAGTAAAATTAGTAACTAAGAAAACAACACTGAATTAAAGATGAGGGGTTTTTTTGCAATTGTCTCTGTGTAAAATTAAAATAATTTTATTTTTCCAATAAAATTATCATTAATCTCTTTCTTATATTAATTTTTTTTCTGATTTCATAAGGTATTATCAAGAGCTCTTCTACATAATTTTGGTAGAGCTCTAGTTTACTAAACAATTACCTGTAGTCCAATGTTAGTTCTAGTTGCTTCTGCCAACTTGACAATATTTCTAGTGGATTCAAACTCTGAAAAGATCAAGAAAAGATATCAGAAGGTAAATTAATTTACTCCCTCAATCATGTTCTAAAAGTATTTGTAATTCTCCAACGAAAACTTGATCAAAAGCATCAGGTAAGGTGTCTGCCTTGCATGTGGCCAACCTGGATTTGATCCCTGGAATCCCATATTGTACCCCAAGCCCGCAGGAGTGACTCCTGAATGAAGAGACAACAATGACTTCTAAGCACAGCCAGATGTAGCCTGCCTCCAACAAAGCATCAGGAACATAGCTCAATCTATGTGTGATGTTTTGTTTTTAATCCCAAACACTACAGAAAAAAAAATAACTAATTGTAAATACCAGTCGGAAGCATGGCAGAACTCTTTGTAACTCTTAATCAGAAGTGTTTGTTCCAAGTTAAACTTTGAAACTACACTTATAAAGACCTCATCTCTTTGGGGTGTGAGACCCAGGCATGCGTACTATTTCAGTCTTCAAACTATTCAGGTGATTCTACAGGCATTCTCATTAAAAGCAAGTAACGTGGTAGAAAAATCAGACTTTGGGTAAATGCTATATTCTTCCAGTTCTGTGTCATCATAGGTAAATCTGATTTGACCTTAGACTAATAATCTGTTTTATTTGCCTCAAATGTGAAAAGTGAAAAATGACTCTTTTCTTGCTCTTCTCGCAAAGTTTGGGTAAGAAATAATGAGGCAAGAAATATGAGAGCATTTTATCAGTCATCAAATACTGGGAAGCTATTAAGATGTTCCTTATATCCATTATCTTCTGCTCATATAATTACTGTTGCTTTCTATCAACTTACTTATGATTATACTTCTTTTTACATAGGAGAGCATGATTTCCTAAAGGTCAAGGATGTCTTAGAGAAAAAGCCAAATATGGTGGTTGGACCATAATATTATATGATCCATTTAAAAGTCTTTCCAACTTTAAGAAAAAAAAAGTTACTGTTATTTACTACAGTGAAATAGCTATTTACTTGGGATTATATTAATCATAGTATACAGGAAAAGACTTGCAAATAATTTAGTTCTTACATTCCAAAGTGAGAAGACTAAAAGAACCACTCACCCAAGTTAAGCTTCTTTTCAACCCATGAGACTATATTCTTTGTATACTTTGACCACGTTTTAGCATATGACAAAGCCAACTCTATAGAGTCAGTGTTCTTTAACAGCACACTGTCTAGTTCTATAGGAGAAAAATTTCCTAAAAACAAAATATAAAGACATACTGTTAAATAAGGTTCAATCCCTGGCACCGCAAAATAATTAAATCCTATAACTAAACAAAGAAGCATTCAAATCCTAAGCTGATCTTCATTTAAAATAATTGATAATATATATAACAAATTTAAAATTAAGTCAAAGTATAAACTTAAAATAGCTTCAAATTCTTTATGTTTCTATTATTCAGTAAGTTACAAATTCTATATAATTCTTCATCAGTCTATCATCATGCCTATTCTAATGGTATTCCCTTAAGTTTTATTAACTACAATTTTATAGATACTTTTATGTTAAAAGCAAAGACATGAGGTCACTAAACTAGAAGACATTAAGTATTCCAACAGTTACTAAAAGTAACTGCTAAAAGCTGCTCAAAAGTTTCAAGTACGGGCCTGGAGGTATAGCACAGCAGCGTTTGCCTTGCAAGCAGCTGATCCAGGACCAAAGGTGGTTGGTTTGAACCCCGTTGTCCCATATGGTCCCCCGTGCCTGCCAGGAGCTATTTCTGAGCAGACAGCCAGGAGTAACCCCCGAGCAACGGCAGATGTGGCCCAAAAACCAAAAAAAAAAAAAAAAGTTTCAAGTACCAGGGCTTGAGTGATAGTACAGTGGGGAAGGTGACTGCCTTGCACTCAGCCAACCCGAGTTCAATCAATTGTTGGCATCCTATATGGTCCCCCACGCCAGTCAGGAGCTGAGCTTAGAATAACCTCTGAGAATTGCAAAGATGACCCAAAAACAAAAGCGAGAACAAAAAAAGTTTTAAGTACCTCAAACCACATTACCTTTTTCATTGGATGAGTCGACTGATTCCACAGAAACATTTTCAAAAGACTTATAAATGGAAGAAAACAAAGTTAAGATTAGAGCAGAAGATAACAGATCTCTGCTTCACTAGAAATTCTTCACTCTAATTTGTTACTCTGGCATAATTCTGGCTAAAGAATTTCAAGTATTTAGATTTCAAAGGACCAGAGACGTCTGTTTAAATGCCAGAACATTTTATAAGAATTATATAGCTTTTTACAACAGAAGTTCTCAATGCACAAGAATGAATAACCTCATTGTTTACTAACATTGGTGAATCCACTCAAAACTTTAAATCTGGCACACCTCAAAAATAGTCAAGATGTTATAAAAGCAGTAATAGGCTGGTATTTTTTTTCCAGCCACTTTCCCCCCATTTTATTATATAACAAGCATGTTTCTGAAAGTCTATTAACAATTCAGTACAGAATTTAAGATGGTGGAAATGCTGTGTATCTACAGTTTCTATTTCCAATAAGACTGCAAACTAGACACCAATGTTCCTAAAGCAGTTATTAAAATATCTTGCATTTGGTGAAAATTTTTAATCTAACTGAAATATTATCAATAACATTCTATAAGCACTCTTCACGTTCTGCTATTTCACAGCAATTTATCTTCCAATTGAGAATTAGAATCCCAACTTGCTGATATGGTCTTAACAGAATGTACTTAGAGAGCAGAGGGATAGCACAGGGATGGGGCGTTTGACTTGTGTGTGGCTGACCCAGGAGGGATCCAGTTCGATCCCCAATATCCCATATGGTCCCCAAATCTGTCAGGGACAATTTCTGAGTGCAGAGCCAGGAGTAACCCCTGAGCACTGCTGGGTGTGGCCAAAAAACCAATCAATCATTAAAGTTAAAAAAAAAAAAAAAAGAATGTACTTAGGGAGAATTAAGAACTACAGTTTTGATTATAAATATTTTATAGTAACAAGCTGTAGGGTGTACTAAAAGAATAACACACTTCTTTACTGCTTTCACTGTTTTTCTAAGTTTTAACCAGTCTTCAAGTCTATAATTAGAAGAAAAAACTCAAAATCATTAAAATGGCAGTACCACTTTAAAAAAGAAGATATATTTTTGCTGTTGCAGAAAATGACTGTGTTATACTTACGAAGAAACTGTCAATTATTCTTATTCATAATTCTTATGAACTATCAACTCAAAAGCTATCAATCCTGGTAAGGAAAAAAAACTAGATTAAAATTATTTGTGCTTTCACACAAACTTGGCTTACCTTATTTTCTCGGGAAACAGGCAGTCGCAATAATGAATCATTGCCTACGTCTCCCATAAGAAAATTTGTAAGACTATCCGGAGAAGTTTAAAAGAAAAAGAAAAAAAAAGAAAAAAATTCATTATAGTTCTGTTATAGGCTTTACATGCAATATATCAGTTAGAAAGTAAAGTACAGTGAATAGGGTAACTCCATGCAAGCAATATACCCAAATTAATGCCCTAGTACAGCATATGGTCCCCTGAGCTCTGCCAGGAGTGATACCTGAGTGTAGAGCCAGGAATAAAGCCTGGACGCTGCCAGATGTGGCCCCAAAACAATCAAAAAGAACTTAGAAATAAATTTCTGGTTTATGTAGTCACATAAAGTACAAACATAGTCACTTGCAAATGTTACTTTTAACAAGCTATAAAGACACCTTTAAATAATAGCACCAGACAACACAGAATATAACTTTCCCAAAGTTGTGGTATTTCGTATTAATTAATGTTTTATCTTTCATATATACCTACTGGATTATTTAATACATTCTCCATTGAAATACCTAAGCCTAAACTTTATGACAGTTCCTCTACTTACATATTCCCAAAGGTAAAGGCCAAGGTTTCAATGGAAGAAAACACTTCTCTGAAGAGATCATTTTTGTTTTCTTCATTTACTTCTGTGAAGTTCACAGCTATAATAAAACATTAGTTACATAAATGAAAGAGAAAAAAAAAACTAGATTTAGATAACCACTTATTTCTCTGTAAGAGTCAAAATTGCTTTTAGGAGAAGATTCAGAAACTTAAAAGTCAATTAGAAAAATCAAATAGGGCCAGAGTGATAACACAGAAGTAGGTAGTTTGTCTTGCATGTAGCTGACCCAGGACAAACCCAGATTCGATTCCTAGCATCTCATAAGGTCCCCCCCAAGGCTGCCAGGAGCAATTTCTGAGCATAGAGACAGGAATAACCTGAGTGCTTCCAGGTGTGGCCCCCAAACAAACAAACAAAAAAAAGAAAAGCATGGGGCTGGGATGATAGTTGAGTTATTGCCTTGCACATGGAAGGCCTGGAATCGATCCTAAACACCCCACATGGTCACCTAAACTCACCAGGAGTAATACTCCAGTGCAGAGTCAGGAATATGCCCTGAGCCCCGCTGGGTATGGCCCTAACCCAAAACAAACAAAAAAAAGTTAAAGTAGCTGGCATTCCAAACTGACTGCTCCATGCATTACAAAATTAGACACATCTAAAAAGTGACTCAATGTGAAATCAATCAGTCTTGGAGTCACAGAGTCCTTGTTATACCAGACCTTTCTCATTAAAATCACTCTGGTATTTTCTCTTGCTTATTATTAGTTTAAGGCATTTTAAAAAAACAGCAAACACACTGTGGCTCATGAGATTCAACATGAAGTACATTTTCACAAGAATTACAAAGAACTAAAAGTCATATCTATTTGACATAGTAAAAAACCTGTACACAATGCATATACACAGAAAAAAAAAATCTAATGATTTTGAAATTTTTAATTCCCAGTATTATTGCCTTATTCCTTACCAGATCTTGGGTTCTGAGGTCTAAGATAACAGATACATTAACTATTATTTTATTTACCATATAAGTATTCTAACATTTTACACAATGTTAAAGGAAACTGAAACATCTGAAAATGATTTTTAAATTTATTCTGTACACTCCTTTGTTATGAGTTCAGGAACATTTTACCAACGAAAATATGAAGTAGACTGGCAATTTTTTAAGTAACCCATTCTACTTTGGATGAACTTTAGAACAACTGGTTTCTTGAATCCCATCCTCTACCTAGGATCCTTGCCAAATAAGGAAAGCTAGAAAAACCAAAAGGAGAAAAAGCTACACTTTGCTTAAAATAGTGTTGTTCTTAAGTTAGGTTGCATATTGGAATTGGGGAGTTTTAAAAACAAAGTGTGGTCTTCACCACCAAAAATTCAAATTCCACTGATATTATGAAGCATAGTTATTTGTTTAAAAAATGTGCTAGGTGATTCTAATGAGAAATTCCAATGGAAAATCCTGGATGTAAAACAAGAGTTCCTATGCAGAACAGAATCATATCTCAAAGCCTATGAATCTGCAACTGAAGTGTGATACTCTCAAGACTTTTGTAGGAACAAGATTATACTTTTTATCTAATTCCAAAGGGTCTCTTCAGGAGACCAATCCCTGGAACCTGTGAATATGATTTCACATGGTTACAAAAACTTATCAGAGAAGGTTACATTAACGATATCCTGTATTATTAACTGAGTAGGTACAATACAAATATAAGGATCTGCATACAATGGGCAACGAGGTAAAGAGCCACAAGGCAACATATGTAGGCAGCCTTTATAATTTAGAAAAGCGAAGTAGAGCTTGACTTTCAAAAGCCAAGAAAGTGCTAAACAGACTAGAGCACAAATTTTGCATGCAGGAGGCCTAGTTCAGTCCTAGGCATCGCATGATTCCCTGATCACTGCCAGGAGTGACCCAGGAGAGAAACAAGCTCAAGAATAGCTCCTGAGGACCATGACTTATGGCCCTAAAACTGCAAAGAAAGAAAAGCGAGTAATCAGATAGTCTTTTAAAGCCTCTAGAAAGGGGACGGAGAGATAGCATGGAGTAAGGCGTCTGCCTTCCTTGTAGAAGGACAGTGGTTCGAATCCCGGCATCCCATATGGCCCCCTGAGCCTGCCAGGAGCGATTTCTGAGAGTGAAGCCAGGAATAACCCCTGAGAGCTGCTGGGTGTACCGACCTCAAAACAAAACAAAGCAAAACAAACAAACAAACAAAAGCCAAACCCTACAAATTCAATAGAAGCTGTATAGCATGACACATGACTAAATAAATCAATGGAGCAGAATAATATCCAGAAATAGGCAGCAATGCCATATATTTATGATAAAGACAAAATCTCAAGTAGTGGAAATGATGAATTATCTTACAAAGCAGTCAGTTATTGCTTAGAATAAATATATTATAAGACACAGATATATAATAGAGAATATGTCAAAAATTTAACTTTAATAAAGTGACACAATCAAAAAATTTTTTTTATTTTTGGGCCATACGTGGCAGTGCTCAGGGGTTACTGCTGCTCTGTGCTCAAAAATTGCTCATGGCAGGCACGGGGGTGGGGAACCATATGGGATGCTGGGATTCGAACCAACATAGGTTCCTGGTCAGCCGCTTGCAAGGCAAACATCTACCGCTGTGCTATATCTCCAGCCTCAACACAATTTAAAAAAAAAAAAAAAAAGAGAATAATAATGTAAGAAACAGAGAAGTTCTCCTGATTTCTTTTTTTGTTTGTTTTTTGGGTCACACCCGTCGGTGCTCAGGGGTTATTCCTGGCTGTCTATTCAGAAATAGCTCCTGGCAGGCACGGGGGACCATATGGGACACCCGGATTCAAACCAACCACCTTAGGTTCTGGATCGGCTGCTTGCAAGGCAAACACTGCTGTGCTATCTCTCTGGGCCCAGTTCTCTGATTTCTAAACTTAAAATCCACAAAAAAAAAATTAAAATAAAAAAGAAAGAAAAATGCAGAAATAAAACAATATATCAAAGGCAAATAAGATAAAAATAAGCCAAAGAAAATTAGCAATTGGTAAAAATAAACTTCACTTACACAAATTTCACCAAATAATGCTAAAATAAAAATAAAAACCATAAAGAACAGAAACAATAGTACAGTGTGTAGGGCACTTGCTTTGCACATGGCCAACCTGGGTTCTATCCCCGGCACCTCATCTTAGGTCCTTGAGCCCTCCAAAAGTGATCCCTGAGGGGCCGGGAAGGTGGCGCTAGAGGTAAGGTGTCTGCCTTGCAAGCTAGCCAAGGAAGGACCGCGGTTCGATCCCCTGATGTCCCATATGGTCCCCCCCAAGCCAGGGGCGATTTCTGAGCACATAGCCAGGAGTAACCCCTGAGCGTCAAACGGGTGTGGCCCAAAAACCAAAAAAAAAAAAAAAAAAAGTGATCCCTGAGTGTAGAGCCAGGAACACAGGACAGATGTGGCTCCAAAACCAAAATAAATATAGACCATAAAATAGAATAAGAATGATTTCACATAGCTGGTATGTGAACAGCTCCAGAACATGAAATATGGGTAAATCAAATCAAATCTGCACTGATACAATTTTCTATCATATTGGATAAGAAGGCTGTTAGCAAGTGTCAGATAACATTTCAGCACTGCTTGAGATGAGTAGAATCTCTAGTAGTATCAAAAATATAAATGCATGTGCTTTTTTACTTAGTAATTAATTAGCCCTGTAAGAAATTACCTTGCTGGTTATTCACTGAAGCATTGTATACAACAAGAGAAAAATGGAATAATCCAAACATCTATTAGCAAGGAATTGTTAAATAAATTACTGGACATCAATATAGTGGATATTTGGGCAGTTTTGAAAAAACTAACAGAAGAACATAAAACTATATGGATAACTCAGTGAGCAGTGTACAGTGTACAGCCTTTATAATAAAAGGTATAACATATCCTATTATATTTATATGTAGATATGTTAATATACCTCTGCAAAGTGCAATAGTAATAACTACTGCTTATCAAGGGAAAAGAATAATGGTAAAGGATCTGAAGTAGGAAAAGCAATTCACCAGTAAACTCTTGGACTATCTGCACTATGAACCATAGTCATACACTATTTAAAGCTAAGTTTCAAGACAAAACAAATAAAGAAGGCCTCTACAGCTATGGATTCAGAAACTGTTTTTAACTTGCCAAGTGTTAGTCATTGGGTTAATTGCAATGATATTAAAAAAAAATCCACAAAGAATTTTTTAATAGATATTACGAAGAAAATTGAGCAAAATATATATTAATAAGGGAATACATGTTAAGTACACAAAAACTTACAAATGTTAAAGATGTCTTTATTTCAAAAATAGGCTGTATCTCTCAGACCATATTGCAAATATTTTGTCAGATCAAACTTCCTGCTTAGAAACAAGAGGAGTCACAGGAAATACAAATCAAAGCTAGAATGAGTGGAGGAAAGCTAAGAATTTTTCTAGAAAGGCTATTAAAAGGTAAATTCCAAACTTAAACAGGGTCAACCATTCTAATTTCTCATTTTAGTGGATAGGAAGTAAATAAATTTCATACTTTAAGACATACTGTAGGGGCCGGGCGGTGGCGCTAAAGGTAAGGTGCCTGCCTTGCCTGCGCTAACCTTGGACGGACCTCGGTTCGATCCCCCGGTGTCCCATATGGTCCCCCAAGCCAGGAGCAACTTCTGAGCGCATAGCCAGGAGTAACTCCTGAGCGTTACTGGGTGTGGCCCAAAAACCCAAAAAAAAAAAAAAAAAAAAGACATACTGTAACACAAATTTATACCTCTCGTGACTCTGATTAACGATACCCATAGGATTAGGACAAAATAATCTCCATGTGGGGCTGGAGTGATGGCGCAGTCGTTGGGCACTTGCCTTGCAAAGTCGCTGATCTAGGACGGACTGTGGTTCAATCTCCTGACATCCCATCTGGTCCCCCAAGCCAGGAGCAATTTCTGAGCACAGAGCCAGGAGTAACCACTGAGCATCACTGGATGTGGCCCAAAAACCAACAACCAAAAAAATCTCGACATTCCTGATAGTTCTCCAGATCCTAATATCTATTTTTTTGTTGTTTTTGTTTTGTTGCCCCGTCCAACAGTGTTTGGGGGGTTATTCTTTTTGTTTGTTTGGTTTTTTTGTTGTTTTTTTTTTTCCCGGTCACACCCAGCAGCACTCAGGGGTTACTCCTGGCTCTATGCTCAGAAATTGCTCCTGGCAGACTCGGGGACCATATGGGATGCCAGGATTTAAACCACCATCCTTCTGCATGTAAGGCAAACGCTCTATCTATCTCCATGCTATCTCTCCAGCCCCGAGAGGTTATTCTTTTTTTTTGTTTGTTTGTTTTTGTTTTTGTTTTTGGGCCACACCCATTTGACGCTCAGGGGTTACTCCTGGCTATACGCTCAGAAATTGCCCCTGGCTTGGGGGGACCATATGGGACGCCGGGGGATGAACCACTGTCTGTCCTATGGTAGCGCTTGCAAGGCAGACACCTTACGTCTAGCGCCACCTTCCCGGCCCGAGAGGTTATTCTTGACTGCATTCTGAGATCATTTCAGGTGGGGTTGGGGGACTTTATCAGATACCAGGGATCAAACCTGGGTCAGCTATGTGCAAGGCAAACACCCTCTGTGCAGTTCTATCACTCTGGACCCTGATTCTAGTAACTTTAAGCTTTTTATCTTTACAGAAATAAAAAAAATGGATCTTTGTGGGTGATTTGGAAACATTAAAGCAATATGTACAAAACATTTAGATGGCACCAAATGATTACTATTTATTAAATTATTAAGATAGAAGACTTAAACTCTGATTTGACCTCAATTTTTCAGGTCAACTGCATATTTTGCACTTGTATTATCAAAGGTATTTTTAGGTCACTTCAACAATAACAGTGGGAGAAAGGTCTTATTTGAAAACAAAATACACCAAAGAACACAAAATCTTTAAAGTTTTGTTGTCTCATAAAGTCCTACTAAAATTGTCTCTCAACAACAAAGTAACCTTTAATTTTCATCAAAACAAAAGCAAACAACAAAAATCCCAGAAATAGAGTCATGGCTAGGAAATAATATCTAAAAGACTGCTTTATCTCAAAGAAAAGAGATCGTCAAGGGAGCTGAAAGGCTCCTGATTTCAAGCTTGTTTCTGGAATGTGCATCCCAACTCTACTCAGGCATGCTCCTTCCCCAGGACATCCTGCACACAATAGCTACTGACAACAACTGAATGAACTGTGGCCGTTATTTCCAAGCATGGAAATTTTACTATCAATAGACACAAATTTCCCTAAGTTAAATTAAATGGTACTAAAAACAAACTATGTAAAAGGTTACTAAGCACAATTTGTTTGTTTTTTAAATGGGGTTGGGGGGCCAGCTCATCTAGGGCTTACTTACTCCTGGTTTAGGAATGAATCAATTCAGCAATTCAGGTGGGACTTGGGAGATTCCACTGGGGTGCCCAGGACCAAACTCAGGTCAGCCTTTATGCAAGGTGAGCTATTCTGTACTATCTCTCCAGTACCACTAAGACTATTTTAAAGCTATAAGAGAAGCGGTCATTTTTCCCCATTTAAGCTACCTACATTTTTTTATATGCTTGAAACATAGAAAAAAAGAGAACCATACAAATTTCCAAAAAGGGTTACTTTATATATTTTATAATTAAAATAGCACACACTCCCTCCAAAGAAAAGGAACACTATAATCATGGATTATAAGGCAGTATTTGGCTCTATTTTGCCCACACCAAAGGCTTTACATATTATCTTCTTACCTTTCACTTTTGTAGCAAGCATTTCTGCAGCATTTTGGAGCTCAATAGAATTGAGGTTCTGATGTTTATTCATTATTGACTTTAAAACACGGATAAGTTCATCCAGACGTATATGAATGACTTCTTTAAAACAGTCTTAAAAAGAAAAGAAAATCTTAATGTTTCCAAAACCAAATTTCTAAATCTCAATTATAAAAGCACCACATTTTGAAGAAGCAAATTCCAAATAGAAATATCAGTGCAACAATTTTTGCCTACTATATTTCACTTGTTTTCACTATTGCATCTATATACAACTTAATATATCTTTCATTATTTTAATTCATTAACAATTCAGATTTTTTTTCACAGTTAAAGTCATTTTTAATTTTTCTCAGTCTAAATATAATCTTCAAATTTCTCTTGAAGCCAAGTTTCTCCTTTCTTAAAAGATTTTACGGGCCCGGAGAGATAGCACAGCGGCGTTTGCCTTGCAAGCAGCCGATCCAGGACCAAAGGTGGTTGGTTCGAATCCCGGTGTCCCATATGGTCCCCCATGCCTGCCAGGAGCTATTTCTGAGCAGACAGCCAGGAGTAACCCCTGAGCACTGCCGGGTATGGCCCAAAAACCAAAAAAAAAAAAAAAAAAAAAAAGATTTTACAACTTTGTGTGTGTTTAAAAGTCCTACCATGTCAGACATATTAGCCAATTTAAAAATAATTACAACTTAAAGCTTCCACTTTAAAGTTATTCTTTGAGCTAAAGATAATATATAGCAGGTGCTTCCTTTGCATGTGATAAACCCCTGTCCACAGCAGATATACAAAGCAGTGGTGCTCTTTTAGGTATGGGTTCTTTCCCACCCCTAAAATCTACCTCACATATGTTCAACTTATTTATACCAACATTCACATCAGAGAAATACAGTGTTTTGTCACTTCTTAAAATACGGAATTACCATATCAAAATAATGGGCAATTAGAAAGGGAAAGCAACTCAGACAGACATAGTCATGCTAGCATACTAGACATATTCCAGGAAAAAAGTCTCAGATCGATGTATAAAATTCAGAACCCAAGACAAGCCTTTAGATTTATGCACAGTCAATCTATGATAAAGGAGGGGGTACATGAAGAAAATCAAGTTAAGTTCCTTCAATAAATGATAATACAGGATGGATATACTGGAGTTAAGTAAGGCACTTGCCTTGAAAGCAAATTATCTGATTTAGTCTCCAGCACTTAATGGTCCCAACCACAAGCCAAGTCAGGAGTAGGCCCTGACCACTGCTAGGTGTGTCCCCAAACATACCCCCTTCCTAAATGAATAAATGGTCCTGGGAAACTGGAACAACCCTACACATAAGTCAATTCAAAGTGAATTAAAGACCTCTGGATTAGACTAAAATCCATAAAATACACTGAGCAAAATAAAGGTAAAACTCTTTTTTTTTGTTTGTTTTGGTGGTTTTTGGGTCACACCCGGCAGTGCTCAGGGGTTATTCCTGGCTCCAGGCTCAGAAATTACTCCTGGTAGGCACAGGGGACCATATGGGACCCCGGGATTCGAACCGATGACCTCCTGCATGAAAGGCAAACGCCTTACCTCCATGCTATCTCTCCGGCCCCTAGGTAAAACTCTTAGCCCTCAGAGGGGAATTTAATGGCAAAGTCATTCATTGGCAAAGTCAACAAAAACAAAGGGGACTATACCAAAAGATAGAGTGTGTATATGGCTCAGAGAGACAGTACAGTGGGAAAGGTGCTTGTCTTGCATGAAGCTGACCTGGTTTTGATTTTCAGTATCCCATATCCCTGTATTCCACTATCTATGAGCCAAATAGCAGTTACTGAGCAAATAGCTAGGATTAAGCTGTGAGTACCAGCAAGTGTGTGTTCCAGCCCCAAAATAAAACAAAAAATGTGAATGGCAAAAGAAATAAAGGTATCCTTCTGAATGAGAGAAAATATTTGCACACTCTACATGAGATGAAGAGCTAATAGCCCAATTTACCAGAAATGCTAAAAGATAATCACTAGAAAAGCTCAATAAAATGAGCAAAATGAGAGAGAAATATGGTAGGTATAAGGAACTGTCAAGTTGGGACATGAACTAGTATATTCAGGCAGATATTCCAGAAAAAGGCAAATAGGTAGTGATTTAATGACAGAAAAAGAAATAAAGGAGAATGGGTGCTGGTGAAAATGTACCCTCCTGAAAAAAAGCACAATCTGAAAAACTAAAGGCAAAGAAAATACCTATACTTAATTCAGTAATGATTAGTTAGCAATTCTATTAATGTTATCTATATGCACACACATACTATATTCAACAATTGAGAACATGGATACTCAATATGGGAAATCAGATCATCTCACTGTCAGGAGTAAAGTTACAAAAACAGAATACAGAGGATATAATGATCCATATGGTACTAAATTGAGAGTGAAGAATTTAGTTAAAAGCCATGCTTAAACTTAAGACATAGATGCTAGATAAATAAGTATTTAGATTCCTGTGTTTACAAACACCAATTCTTTGATGTTAGCTAAAGGACACTAAAATAACATCTTTGTAGCAACTACCAAACCAACCACCTGATATTGATTACTTATACTATTTTCCAGTAAAACAAATCAAGGTTCTATGAAGCTGATTCTAGGCTTGTGGCAAAATATATACAAGATGAGCTAAGAATAAAGAAAGCTCTTTAAAACAAACAAACAATAAACAGATTATGTCAAGAGTACAAAGGAACTACTTTGGTTTCCAACAGTCCAAATAGGAACCATTTGAGCAATAAATCTTTTTTTTTTTTTTTTTTTTTTGGTTTTTGGGCCACACCCGGCGATGCTCAGGGGTTACTCCTGGCTGTCTGCTCAGAAATAGCTCCTGGCAGGCACAAGGGACCATATGGGACACCGGGATTCAAACCAACCACCTTTGGTCCTGGATCGGCTGCTTGCAAGGCAATAAATAGTACTAGGTCATAATCTAAAGCACAAAATAAATATTCATGCACCCAAAATGATACAAATGGCTAAATAAATTTAAATTGGGGAAATAAGCTTTGTGTAAAAAATTTTATACAGTTTTGTTCTCAAGGAGGTAAAGCATGTATATACTGACATTCTTACAAGCAGTATAGTTTGGATAGAGTGAACAAAAATAGGCATTAAAATACTTGACTCATGTCATAACAACAGTGGTTAAGTTATATTTATTTGACATAATCAAAATTCACTGCCATCTTACTGCCAACACACCATTCATTACCTCAGTTCAATCATGAGAAAAAAATCAAATTCTAATCATGGCACATCCTGCAATCTACCTGTTAGAGAGATAGCTCAAAGAGATGGAGAGCACATGCTCTGCATGATCAAGACCCCTGAACCTCCAAGCAAGGCTCAAGAAAAACACTATCGGGCGGGCAAGGTGGCGCTAGAGGGTGTGTCTGCCTTGCAAGCTCTAGCCAAGGAAGGACCCCGGTCCAATTCCCCGGCGTCCCATATGGTCCCCACAAGCCAGGGGCAATTAATTTCTGAGCGCTTAGCCAGGAGTAACTCCTGAGCATCAAACGGGTGTGACCCAACCCCCCCCCCCCGCAAAAAAAAGAAAAGAAAAACACTATCCCTCCCCTCGTCAAGGGAATGAAACAGGCATTAAAAATTCTTTGCAGTGCATACTACTAACCCCAGTTCAAGTTCCTGGCATCAAATATGGTCCCCTGAGCACTGCCAGGGTCACTCCTAAGCATACAGCCAGGACTAGACAACAAGCACCACTGTGTGGGGTCTCTAAAACTCAAAAATAAATAAATATATAAGTAAATAAAAATTAAAGGCTACTGTGCCATGTCTGGGTGGCCTTGGTTGATCTCGGAAATAGAGCATTCAAATTAAAAACTGTCAAGGCCATCACAAATGAAAAGAAGTTCAAACAACTGTCACATTGAACTTTTAACAAGGATTACAATTTTCTATGAACTGAACACACTTCTGAAACTTATAAGTCCATAGAATAAATAAGACAAGTGCCAACTATAAAGATGCATGCATTTTCCTAAGCATATGAGTATAAGAGTCAATTATATATACTGATAAAGTTACATGCTGATAAAACTTCAGATGACACTTTATAAATTAGCTGTACCGGGCCCGGAGAGTTAGCACAGTGGCGTTTGCCTTGCAAGCACCGCCGGGTGTGGCCCAAAACCAAAAATAAATAAATAAATAAATAAATAAATAAATAAATAAGCTGTACCACTAAGCTACCAGCCAGCCCAGTTTTAAAATGTTTTTGTGGTTCCATGGTAAGTAAATTTTTATTTATACTAGTATCAGATATATTAATATAAAACTCAAAGTCTTCCGTTAACTAGAATAGTAAAAATCCTATTTCCACTGTTTTCCTATCTACCATCTCTGGAATATGATTATCTGAATGTTAGTTTAGGGGTCCTCAAACTTTTTAAACAGGGGGCCAGTTCACTGTCCCTCAGACCATTGGAGGGTCTGACTATAGTAAAAACAGAACTTATGAACAAATTCTTATGTACATTGCATATATCTTATTTTGCAATGAAGAAACAAAACAGATACAATATGTGGCCCTCGGGCCATAGTTTGAGGACCACTGGTTTATAGTTTCACTTATTTGTGCCATTTATTTTCTGCTTGATTCTGCTTATCAAGTGAAAACAGATTAGTAGCTCTACTTTTTGTTTCTCACGCATTAACACAATACCACAGATGTTACACTTCATGGAAATGTATAAGTTAAGAAATGAAAGAAAAAAATTGTTTCCTGAAATGTAAAATAATTGACAATAATTTAATACTCAACCTGTTAATGTAGCTTAACCTCTCTGGGAAAAGAATGAAAACAAAGTAGAGAAAAAGTTTTAAAACTTATCTCTAGGATTAAATAACTGCATGAAGAAGTGAAATGCTTCAAAGGGGTTGCCTAGATCACCCTTGGTCCCAGGGTATAGGGAGGCGAAGGAAAATGAAAGTGGAGGGGTGTGAAAGGGAGGGAAGGGATAAAAAGAGAAAGATGAGAAATATGGGGGCAGTCATCAAGGTGATTCAGATACATCAGTATGTTAAGAAATGAGAGACTCAAGTATCTAAACCACAAAGCCAACACTAAAATCATGCACCCAAACTTTAACAAACATACCCAAAAAGGCGCTTGTCAAGGTGGCAGGCTTGGAGAGGGAGGCATGGGAGGGAGAAAACATGGGAACACGGGTAGAAGAAAACTGATACTGGCGGTAGGATTAGTGCTGGATTACTGCATGTCTAAAGCTCAACAATGAATAACTGTAAGTCACAGTGCTTTAATGAAAAATACTAATTTAAAATTTAAAAATACTAATTTAAAAAAATTAAAACATCTCTATTAGTCCTTTCTTTTCTTTATTTCTGTAATAACTTCTGAATTTTCAAAATAAAGACAAAGCCTGAACTAGTTTTCTTTATTTAGCTACTTAGTAACTGTAATAACTGACATATATAAAAACTTTTGGGGGACTGGAGAGATAGCACAGTGGTTCAGGTATCTGCCTTGCACACAGCTGACCTAGGTTCAGTCCTCAGTATCCTCTATGGTTCCCCAGAGCATGCCACGAGTAATTTCTGAGCACAGAGCTAAGAGTAAGCTCTGAGCACTATGGATTGTGGCCTCAAAATAAACAAACAGAAAACTTTTATTTTCTTAAGAGCTCTACACATATGTACTAATTTAATCTTGACAATCATGCAATAATGTTAGTACTTTAACACCCTTTAAGAGAGTGCTAAATAATTTGTTTAAAACTATCATCAAAAGGGGCCAGAGAGATAGCATGTTTGTCTTGCATGCAGAAGGACGGTGGTTCGAATCCCAGCATCCCATATGGTCCCCCAAGCCTGCCAAGAGTGATTTCTGAGCATAGAGCCAGGAGTGACCCCTGAGTGCTTCCGGGTATGATCCAAAACCAAAAAAAAAAACAAAAAACTATCATCAAAAGTTGGGAGAGGTAAGGAAGTAAGGCACACTAACTAGTCTTTCTCATGGTCAACCAATGTTTAAATCCTTGGTACCACAGAAAGTCTCCTATGCACCATCAGGGTGAGTCCTAAGTAGAATCGGAACAGCCCCTGAACACTACTGTGTGGCTCTAAAACCAAAAATTTGAAAATTATATCACTATGTACCTAAAATATTACTGTGAAAGATTTGTAATACACTCGGGTCAAAATAAAAATTATTATAATTAAAAAATATATAAATTAATAAAAAATAAAACTATAATTTACCAAAGGGCATAATGAAAAATCTAAGTAGTTCTAAAACTTGAATCTTAATCATTGTATCAATACACTTAAAATGAGTAATATCAATTATTTAATATTAACAGTAATAACTCTTTAATTAGTGATTTAATAGGCTTTACCTTCCAATGAATGCTAGTTACTACTATTATTATCAGATATTAAGTGAGATACTGTGTAAAACATTCCAGGTAAATGTACAAAGAAGGTTGGCATATATGTACTAAAATTAGCTATTTTACACTTCATCATTCATCAAAGACTCATTTTGTACCTTCAAGCCAGCTAACCTATTAGCTTCTATAATATTTTTAAGTAATAGCCATCAGAATAGAAATTGAGTGTTTTCTCCCTTGTGATCACCTGAGAAAATATAACAGGTGAGCACTGCCAGAATTAATGTGATTCTGAATTAAGCTTTTGGTGGCTGATTTGAAAGAACACACACACACACACACACACACACACACACACACGGCAACCACAATTTAAAAAGATAGGAATTAAAAATCACTTCTACAGTGCTTATTCCTTCTAGTAAGAAAAAAGGCAAGAGAACAAATCTGAAACTAGTGACAGTGCTTCTAATATTTCACAAGTTTTCTGGCAAAACAAAGAGGATCAATGTTAAATAGTGATAAATGCCATTTAAAAAAACTTACAGATCTTTCTGGGGTAAAATACTGGGTTAATCCACTTAAAAAGGTTTCAAAGTTCATACATCATTTCCACCACAACAAAACACATAGGCAGATAACATTAGATGTTTTACTTATCTCCCCTTCAATAAAATTTGCTTTTGAAAGTTAACAGAACACTTCTGAGTACAAATTCAGGACCTAGAATTCAGTGCCAGGAATCAAACCCAGGTCAAAATTGTTCTAGGCAGGTGACCTGCCTCCTTAATTTATGAATTTCTAACTCAAATCAAAATTCTACAGGGCCAGAGAGATAGCATGGAGGTAAGCGTTTGCCTTTCATGCAGAAGGATGGTCGTTCAAACCCCGGCATCCCATATGGTCCCCCATGCCTGCCAGGGGCGATTTCTGAGCATAGAGCCAGGAGTAACCCCTGAGCGCTGCTGGGTGTGACCCAAAAACAAAAACAAAAAACAAACAAAAAAAACCCACAAACGTGGGGAGGGATGATAGAGATTGGGCCATATTTTATGGTGCTCCAGTACTATCATGAGTAGAAACTTAAGAGCCTCTCCTAATGATACTAGGAGCATAGTGACAGTGGGGATCCCAACCAGGCCTTCTGCATGCAGATCATCAGCTAAATCTGTTTTTTATTACAAATTTTATTTTATTCTATAAAATAAAGCTATAAGATATGCTTCTTTTTTTCTGAAATATGCTTCTTTAATAGCTTCTTATAGCTGCTGCTGCTTCTTCTTCTTCTTTTTTTTTTTTTTTTTTTTGGTTTTTGGGCCACACCCGGCGATGCTCAGGGGTTACTCCTGGCTGTCTGCTCAGAAGTAGCTCCTGGCAGGCACGGGGGACCATATGGGACACCGGGATTCGAACCAACCACCTTTGGTCCTGGATCGGCTGCTTGCAAGGCAAACACCGCTGTGCTATCTCTCTGGGCCCATTCTTATAGCTTCTTTAAACAAAAGGCAATTATGCAATTTTGTAAGAAGTCTATTTACCGGGGCCGGGCGGTGGCGCTCGAGGTAAGGTGCCTGCCTTACCTGCGCTAGCCTAGGAGACGGACCACGGTTCGATCCCCCGGCGTCCCATATGGTCCCCCAAGCCAGGAGCGACTTCTGAGCGCATAGCCAGGAGTAACCCCTGAGCGTCACCGGGTGTGGCCCAAAAACCAAAAAAAAAAAAAAAAAAAAAAAAAAAAAAAAAAAGAAGTCTATTTACCAAGATAATAATGCACTTAAGACGATCTTTTCAGGGCAGGAGAGGTAGAACATCTGTAGGGTGTTTGCCTTGTATGTGGACCCAGGACGAACCTGTTCGATTCCCCTTATCCCATATGGTCTCTGAAGCTTGCCAGGAATGATTTCTGAGTGCAGAGCCAGGAGTAACCCGAGCGCCACCAGGTGTGCCCCCCCCCCCAAAAAAAAACCAAACCAAACGACTATCTTTTCATATCATTTAACCATCCATAGGTGGTTAGGAGCTAGAGTGAAAGCAGAGGGGGTAAGGTGCTTGCTTTGCTTCCCACTGACCCAGGTTGATCCCCAGCATCCTATATGGTCCCCCTAACTCTGTCCACCAAGATTGATTCCTGAGTGCAAAGGCAGGAATAAGCCTTGAGTACCCCCTGGTATGTCAAAAACCAAACAAAAAATCAGGTGATTGTTGGTTTTTAATGTGTTTGGTTTTGGGGCCACACCCAGCATTGCTCAGGGCTTTCTCCTGGCTCTGCTCTCAGGAATACTTCTGGCAGTGGTTGGAATAAGGAATAACAGGGATCTAACTCTAGATCAGTTGCATAGAAGGAAAGTATCCTATCCACTGTACTCTCTCCAGCACCCAAAATCATGCTATTAAAATGAACAGAGGTGTGGAAAAATGATTGTTATACCACTTTAAAAGAAAAAAATTGTTTTTTGGTATTTGGGTCATAACTCAGCTGTGCTCAGGGCTTACTCCTGGCTGCTCTCAGGGAACACTTGTAGTTGATTTGGGTACCATGAGGTGTCAGGGATTGAACCCAGTAGGCCACACATAAGGCAAGTACCTTACCTTTTTGTTGTACTAGCTCTCTGCTCCTTTAAAGAAAATTAAAATGTTAAAATATTGACACTATTAACCAGCACACTTGTTGGGTATTTCACCATCTAATTATCCACCTCAAAATTATAGTTAAGCTCAAAATAAACATTTAAATACTTGTTTTAAACCCTTAAAAGCATTTTACAAGTAAAAAGAAAGTGATTTGTGTTTCTAATTTTTGAAATGAAATGAACCCTTATGCTTCAAACACAGAAATATACACTGAAATGTTATGTCTAAGAAACACTAGGTCATCTCATACAGCACTAAAAATCTTCACTGTCACATCCAATCATATCATGAATATAAGGAATGAAGTGCTATTTGTCTCAAAAGAATAGGAGCTGTATCATTAATAATCATCATTGCCATCAAATATAGGTTTATAAGAGACCCTTAAGTTTGTTGTTTTTGTTTGTTTTGCTTTGGGGGCACACCCAACAATACCTAGTGTTTATTCCTGGATCTGCACAGAGCAATCACTCCTAGTGATGCTTGGGCAACCTGAGTGGTGCTGGAGAAAAACCCAGGTTAGCACAGATTGAACCTGGGCCAGCTTATGCAAGGAAAACATCCTTCCCAGTGTATTAGGACCCAAATGCTATCAAATTTAAAGACCAAGATCAAATCAGGGAGTTTAGTTATACAGATTATTACTGAAGGAAAATCAAACTATTTTCCACTATGTAGTCTAACTGGGTGAAAAATGTTATAATTATCCCTAGTTCTAAAGGATGCTATAGGAGAGCAAAAAATAAAAGTTTGACTTTTGAAAGAAATTTTTGCTCAAATAGTTATTTTAGGGAAAAAAATGTAGAAAACTAAATCTAGGGAGAGATGAACAAATTATAAACATAACTTTGCTTAGGAAACGCAATACACTATTGTTACAATTATCTAAGTTAAAATTGAAGCGAGTGATCTAAAATTTTCCCATATCAAGGGCCCGGAGAGATAGCACAGCAGCGTTTGCCTTGCAAGCAGCTGATCCAGGACCAAAGGTGGTTGGTTCGAATCCCGGTATCCCATATGGTCCCCCGTGCCTGCCAGGAGCTATTTCTGAGCAGACAGCCAGGAGTAACCCCTGAGCACCACCGGGTGTGCCCCCCCCCAAAAAAAAATTTTCCCATATCAAATAGTTCCAGTTGCTAAGAGCCAAAGACTGATTTTCATTTTCTATATGTTTGTTTTCTCCCTAACTTTTACTAGTTTCTTTAAAGTTCATTTTATAAATGTTAAACATATAGCCAAAAAGACTACCCATAACAAAAGCAGGATACCCTGTTCTTAAATATTACATGCACATTTATTTGTATTAGGATGACATTGGAAATTTTACAAATTACCCAGTAAATAAACTAAGAGGAAAAAAAAGTAGACCAACCTGAAAGAATGGCTTCTTTTAAATATAACAACATATGGGAGAACTTCCTGATATCATTCACCAACTCCTTGATGTAATCCGGATCAAAAATGGTATTAGAATTTATAGACTTGAGCCCCATTTCAGAAGTTTTAGCATCAGTGGAAAGCTGGCCTGGTACCAAAACACGTTTTTTCTTTGTCTTTTTCTGTTTGTGAGCAATCATCCTTTCACAGAGCGGTCATAAAAACTGAAATCCTTAAAGAGCAAAGGGAGTAGGAGAGAGAAAAACACAAATATTCCATCAACCAGGGAAAACAACATTCTAGGTTTTATATAAACAGCCCTAGCACACATCAGCATTTTATTAAAATTATCGGCAAACATGTACCACTAATAACAGCAACTTCTATTTATTGTCAGTGAATATTAACCACTATTTAATATGCAGGCCATTATTTTCATTTCACAAGTGAGGACACTAAATTTGGGGAAATTAAATCACTGTCTGAAGACTGAACTGACACATGATGAACTTGTACTTAAACCCAGATTTGACCTGTCACAAAAATCCATGCTTTTTTGCTTTGTTTCTGCGCCACACCTGACTGAGCTTAGAGCTTACTTCTGGTTTGGAAATCAGAAATCACTCTTAGTGTACTTGGGGGACCATATGGGATGTCAGGGATCAAATCCTGGTTAGCCGCAAGGCAAGCACCCTACCTTCTATCTTCTAGCCCTCAAATCCACACTTTCAATGGCCTCTTAAAGCTTATGACACAGAATTTTTTAATTATGAAAACTGTTTTGAAATCTCAGTGAAAGGATATTTCACTCCACAATATCACTTTCAAAACTAAAAATGAAATGAGGTGAGAAGAGAGCTTAGTTGTGATCTTATTTATATTTCATGCATTTCCCAAAATGAATGCTAGGGAGCTCCACTCTCCCCAAACAAATAGAGAGTAATAACCAGGATGTTTCCCCACAGTGTAAGCTGTAAAGATTTCCTCTGTTTTACAATAGCCAGAATTTGAAAACAACCCAGATAAAGAAACTGTGGTATACATACACAATGGAATACTATGAAGCCAAAAAATGAAGTCATGAAATTTTTCTATACATGGATGGACATGGAAACTAATATGCTGCGTGAAATAAGTCAGAGAAAGAGAGAGAGAGAGAGAGAGAGAGAGAGAGAGAGAGAGAGAGAGAGAGAGAAGATAGACACAGAATAGTCTCATTCGTGGGATTTAAGAAAAATAAAAGATAGTATGTTAATAATTCAGAGACAATAGAGATACGGGCTGGAAGAACCACAATATGAAGTTTACCAGAGAGAGAGGTGAGTCCAGTTAGAGAAATAACTATACTAACAAGTCATGACAATGGTAGTGAGAGAAATAGAATGCCTGTCTGTGAGAGGGTGGGGGAGGAAAAGATGGGGGGCACTGGTGGCAGGAAAGTTACACTGGTAAAGGGAGGTATAGTTTTTATAACAAACCCAACTACAAACATAGTGCTTAAATAGTTATTATTATAATTTAAAAAAATGAAATGAACTTTAAACAAGTTTGTTGGGCCAGAGAGATTGTACAGTAGTAGGGCACTGTTCTGCTACTAGTGATCCCAGACCTGGGAATATACCCTTAAGGTCCTCAAAATGCAATGACGAAAAGACAACTGAACTCCTATGTTCATTGCAGAACTATTCACAATAGCTAAAATCTGGAACTATTCCCAAGAACAAACAACTGGATAAAAAGAATAACTATGGCAGTGGTCCTCAAACTTTATAAACAGGGGCCGGTTCACTGTCCCTCAGACCGTTGGAGGGCTGGACTAAAGTAAAAACAGAAACTATGAACAAATCTCTATGCACACTACATATATCTTATTTTGAAGTGAAGAAACAAAACAGGAACAAACACAAAATGTGGCACGCAGGCCGTAGTTTGAGGACCACTGAACTATGGTATATAGACAGAATAATCCACAGCTGTTTTATAAAAGACAAAGTCATGAAATTTGCTGATACGTAAAGGGTTCTGGAGAGTAGCATTCTGAGTGAAATAAGAGAGAGGGACAGATACAGAATGACTACAATCACTATCGGATATAACTATAAAGAAACAAAGTTGGAGAAGTATGCCCACAGATAATAGAAATGAAAGGCAAGGAGAGCTGGGTCACTCTGGACAAGAACTGGGTGCTTAATGGAGGTAAAGTAAGATGTGCATGATGTCCTTTCAATAAGGATGCTGCAAACTACAGTATCTAAAAGGATTTTTTTTTTTTTTTGGTTTTTGGGCCACACCCGGCGATGCTCAGGGGTTACTCCTGGCTATCTGCTCAGAAATAGCTCCTGGCAGGCACGGGGGACCATATGGGACACCGGGATTCGAACCAACCACCTTTGGTCCTGAATCAGCTGCTTGCAAAGGCAAACGCTGCTGTGCTATCTCTCCGGGCCCTCTAAAAGGATTTTTAAATAAGTAGATGCCATAGAGGCAAGGCGGGGGGTGGCGAGAAGGAAACTGTGGGCACTGGTGGAGAGTAGTGAAAGGACTGGTGCTTCAACACTGGGCTGAAACTGAAGTTGAATGACTTGGTAATTCATAATGATTCAATAAATAATTAAAAAAACAAAAGAGTGATTACTGAATAGAGAGCCAGCAGTAAGCCCTAGGTACCACCAGGTAAGACTCAAAAACAAAATAAAAAGACCTGCCTTCAAAACCCCCCTTATTTACAATGTGAGGGAGAAAGAGGAAGAGACACAATGCTGTTAATCCTCTCATTTTGGCATGCTCGTTTATAAGAAGGAAATCATCTGACATCACATAATCTCATGGGATTATTGTCAGCACTAAATGAGACAATGGTAGAGAAACATTCAGCACTTCGAGAAATGTCAACTATAGTCAGCTCTCAATTATGAAGCACATGCACATGCTGGCCATCCGTATTGTAGGGCATCAATTTCACCCAGAATATTTACTCCTTAAAAACAAACTAAGGCCACCTACCCGGCCCCTTAGTTTGTTTTTAAGGAGAAAATATTCTGGGTGAAATTGCGCTGGAGGTAAGGTGTCTGCCTTGCAAGCGCTAGCCAAGGAAGGACCGCGGTTCGATCCCCCGGCGTCCCATATGGTCCCCCCAAGCCAGGGGCGATTTCTGAGCACATGGCCAGGAGTAACCCCTGAGCGTCAAACGGGTGTGGCCCAAAAACCAAAAAAAAAACAAAAAAAAACAAACTAAGGAATTCCACTAGTTTGACATCTCTGACTGGTTGAACAAATATGATAACCAGTGCAGTATTTTTAGTGATTTCAGAACAGCATAGTAAAAACATAATGTTCAATCATTTAGATTTTAAATAGAAAGGTAGAATACTTTCTAAACATGCGGGGTCAGAGAGAATGCATGGAGGTAGGGTGTTTGCCTTGCATACAGAAGGACGGTGGTTCGAATCCGGGCATCCCATTTGGTCCCCTGAGCCTGCCAGGAGCATGGGACCAGGAATAACCCCTGAGTGCTGCCAAGTGTGACCCAAAAACAAAAACAAACAAACAAAAAAAACAACTTTCTAAACACGCACTGCTTGCAAACACAAAATTAAAGTATGTTTAAAAAAAAAAACACAAAAAACTCCTCCCAAGCATGGTCCCTCTCTTTCCAACCTGTTTCCTTCCTGTGCATGCCTTCCTACACACCATTCTACCTGTTGCTGACCCCCTGTACTCTCCTGGTGTGGCCTCCATTTACTCAATTTTCACCTGTGGTCCCCCTTGAAATATCCTGAAGTTCCTAGTTGAGGTTGTGCTAAAAACACCACCTGATCCTGGCATACAACTGGCACTCAAGAAAATCTGAGTTTCTTTTTCATTCTGATCTTTCCTCAATCCAGATCAAAAAATTCTTATCTCTTTTTTTTTTTTGTATATATATTGGTTTTTGGGTCACACCCGGCAGCACTCAGGGGTTACTCCTAGCTCTGTGCTCAAGAAATCGCTCGGGGCAGGCTTGGGGGGACCATATGGTATGCCAGAATTTGAACCACCGTCTGCATGAAAGGCAAACACCTTACCGCTCTGCTATCTGATGGTTTGATGAAAAGTTCTTATCTCTTTACACAAACAAACAAACAAAAAATGACTGGAGGAAATTAAATTCTCTCAGCACTATGATTAAAATGCTTCTCAAGTATTCCATCTTGAAAGTAAGAATGCATCAAAACGCTTTTACAAAGGATTATAAAATCGAATATAAAGTTTTACCTAATAAGTTATTTCAGTCATGGTAGAAATATAATATTTCTATTTCCTGTAACTCACCCAACTCCATAGGTTTTTAGCTTTCGAATCCACAGATATTTCAACTTCTACATTTACTACCATTATTTATTATCTGAGCTTTTATTAATTAGCCAAGGATCTCTTCACATCCATTCTTGCCCTATTCCAAAGGTGGTGAATCTCACTATATCATCTCACTGCTCTAAACACTAGAAAAGAACCAGCAAGAGGCTATTGGGCATTACAAAGTTCAGCAAGAGAACTGGCTCATCTGACAGCTCAACGAGTCACCTACAACCACGATTCCTCTCAATCCTCCTGCCAGAAACATCTCCTTTTCATTAATGAGTATTTGCTTACTATGCCCCACATAAAATAATTCTGCATCATGAGCCAGTATAAATGTTAAATATGTTGCTGTGTTTGCATGTAGGAATGTATAAAACATAAAACAGATTCTGGGTTAGAGGCCAAGGTGACGGTGTTCATGTTTGCTATCCTGTCCCATTTCAATTTTTTTAATGCTGGCTATAATCCACCAAATTACTTCCCTACTTAAAATGACCCTATAGCTTTAAAAACAAATTGTTTCACTCAAATTCTATAGATGTAGCTCTATTTGCCTGTTTTACTCCTTTCACCCTTCATTTATTCTTCATTCCGATCTTAGCTTAAAGATAACTGTCTCAAAGAAAACTTCCTGGATCATTCCTGCTCTATAAACACTACCAAACTACAGCAAAATCTATTAGATACTTTACTGTATCTTAAGTTTTTTTTTTTTTAATCACTATACTTATCAATGTTTAAATCATTACTCGCGTTCTAAATGATAATCAGTAGAAAAGGAAGGACCTGGGGCCGGGCGGTGGCGCTGAAGGTAAGGTGCCTGCCTTGCCCTGCGCTTAGCCTTGGACGGACCGCGGTTCGATCCCCCGGCGTTCCCATATGGTCCCCCAAGCCAGGAGCAACTTCTGAGCGCATAGCCAGGAGTAACCCCTGAGCATCAAATGGGTGTGGCCCAAAAAACCCAAAAAAAAAAAAAAAAAAAAGAAAAGGAAGACCTGTTCTGTTTGCTAACAATGTGTTCTCCACTCACAGCACAGTATTTGACAAATATGGGATGAACTACTCAAAAATGCATGGAGTTTTACAATTTTTATTATAACAAATTTTTATTATTACAAAGCTGGCTCACTCTGAATTATTGAATTGTCTTGGATTGAAAACAAATGCTTGTGCTTTTCTCTACAAAGTAACTTTCAAAAAAAATCAATTATGGTCAGGGATATAACCAGAAAAGACCTTAGATTCCATCTCTGCATTACCAAAAAAAAAAAAAAAGTTTTGAATCAAGAACATGAAATTGAGTAAATGTAAGATTATATAAAACTGAAATAAAATTATATTTTGTTTCTCTATTTCTGATTAGTAAAGTCTCACAATACTTCCTCTGTAGCTTTTAAAGTTCATTTACTCACTATTCTTGTTAAATTTCAAAATACTTCTAGGAACCTTAATATTTTTTGTTTGTTTTGTTTTTTTGGGACACACCCGGGTGTCGCTCAGGGTTAGTTACTCCCGGCTATGCGTTCAGAAAGCACTTCTTGCTGGGGAGGACCATATGGGATGCCAGTTAGGACTAACCCAGGTTAGTCCTGGGCAGCGCGTGCAAGGTAAATGTCCTACGGCTGTGCTATCGCTCTGGCCTTAGGAAACTTACTTACTTATGCTTAACTAATTTTAAATGAATTTAACTTTAAATTAATTTCCAATAAGTTTATAAATGAATCTTAATTTGCAAACGAAATCTATAGATCAGTATTTGAAACTACTTTATTTACCAGCCTTCTTGCCAATTTAAAAAAACGGTCCACTACAGGGCCTTATTTGGGAAGCTACCTTTACAACTCTAATTTAATAAGGCTATTACACTTTAACTTATCACATACATAGCTTACTTTATAAGGTCACTTACTAATTTTAATGGCTTTTAATTTTGGTAATTAGAAAAACTGATCATTGTCGCTGATTTAAAAAAAATAGACTCCCCCCACAAAAAAAAAAAAAATATCCCCTGTGCTTTCAAACAAAGCAATCCATCTATTTCAGATACTTAACGTGACTTATGTGTCAAGTCTGTTTCCAAATGAAGTTTGAACTGTGCAAACAGGCCTGAACAAAGTTATTTGTGAAATTTCTCACTACCAAATATCTCTTCCAACTCTTAAGCAAAATCCTGTTTTTATTCCAATTCCAGAAGAACTCTGCACCAAAACAGAAGCAATCAAACTACTCCTCCAAACTTTCCTATGATCTGAGCAATAAAGAGTTGCAACAAAAATGAGCACTGCCTCGTCCAGTCTTCTGGTTACCCAGAAACGTGTCTCAAAGCCCCATCTTTAAGCACTTAACTAAATGTCCGCTTCCTGCCCTTCCTAAATGAATCTGTCTCGAGTTATTTTTCACCTTTCAGGCACAGGGTTATCTAACTGAAGTCTAAAAGTGCTCACGATATCGAAAATTTAAGAGTTATATCTATTTCTACCTGCAGGGAAAAAACAAAATAACCAGTAGTTTATAGACCTGGTTTCTCCAGCACAATTTCTTGACTTGGTAAAATGTAAAATTCTACTTCAAAACGCCCTTCACAGTCGTTAAAACCCATGACCGGGGGGTGGGGTGGGGTGGAGTGGAGTGGAGTGGAGTGGAGTGGAGTGGAGTGGAGTGGCTGGAGTGGGTGTCTGATTATATTTTTAAAAATGGTGTTTCCCCCACCCAAAAAATGCAACAGTGACATAGAGAAAAATTCACAAGGCGACGAGGCAGGCAGGCGATCACATACAAAAGTTTCATTCTTGGCCAAAGGAAAGGAAAAGCAAAGGCCCCCTCCCCTCCCACGCCGGCCTCGAGATCCAGCATTCCTGCAGGCCAGTGGGGGTGGGTGGGCTGGGGGGCTCCTCGTCCAGTCAGTCCCCAACTCTCCAAACACTCCGGGTGCCAAAGAGTGGCGAGAGAGAGCGAGCGCGATCCTGGAGCAGCACAATCGCCAAGTCGTCAAGCCCCAAGGCAAACTCGGGGAAATCTGCAGGCTCTGAGTTGAGGGTGCAGCGGGCAGGGGTCCCCTAAAAGCGCCCAACCCTGGGCGCTCCTCGGAGGTGAGCTGCCCCCCAACTCCCCCAACGAAGCAAAAGGGGACCCAGCGGGGTCCTCTCCTCCCGGGCAGGGAGGAGCGAGAAAAGAAACAAATAAGCCCAGGGGTCCCTCAAACTTTTAAACAGGGCCAGTTCACTGTCCCTCAGACCATTGGAGGGTCTGACTCTAGTCAAAACAGAACTTAGAACGAATTCTATACCACTGCATAGATCTTATTTTGCAAGGAAGAAACAAAACAGATACAAAGACAATATGTGGCCCGCGGGCCATAGTTTGAGGACCACTGAAATAAACAAACGCTGCAGACCAGACGTCCGCAGCAGACGCGGGGGGCTCGGGCAGGGCAGGGCAGGGAAGGAAGCGCCACTCCCGAGCGCCCCTCGCAAGACGGACGGACGGACGGACGGACGGACGGCCCCGAGGCCAGGAAGCGCCGCGCCGCGCCGCGGAAATCCTCCCTCTTTCGGGAAGGCGCGCGGGGGGCAGCGAGCGACGACGTCGGGCCACAGGTGGGACGCGGCGGAGAGCCGAACCGAGCCGGCCGTCGCGCCCCCCCCCCACGCCGCCGCGCCCCTCCGAAGACGGGCGAACGCGTGCCAGACCGCACGAGGACCCCGGGGTGGCGATCGGCGGCCGGGCGGCTCACGCACACTCCCCGTCGGACCCCGGGCCGGACGACCCCGACCCGGGCGGACTCACTCACTCACTCACTCACTCACCGTCGCCGCCGCGACCACCGCCGCCGCGGGCTCCAGCTCGCCGCCCCCATCCCCCACGTCCCGCGGACGCCGCCACCAGAGCAGCTACCGCCACGACCGACCGCGCCGACTGGACCGCCGCGCCGCCCACCGCCTGGCGCCGCCCACTCGCCTACACGCCCACCCGGGCTCGTCCGATTGGTCCGCGAGCTCAGGGGCGGCCCCGGCGCGCCGCGACAGGTGGGGGCGGCGGGCCAGTGTGAGTGAGTGGGGTCGGGCGCAGTTCTGGGAGAAGCGGCTTGCGCCCATTCTAGCACCGTCCCCAGATTGTGGCATGATGGCAGCCGCTTCACCTGCGTGGCTTGCTGAGGGACCGACGGAGCGGATCTAAGTGACGACTCACTGGCTAATTAACGGGCGTTTCTCTGATAAGCATTTCGTGTTTTTGTTTTGGTTTTTTTTTGAGGGGGGTCTGTTTTGTTCTGAGGCCACACCCAACAGTGGCCCAGGGGTTACTTCTGGTTCTGCACTCCGGGATTACTTCTGGCTAGGCTCTGGGAATCATATGGGATACTTAGGAGAGGAACCCCCCCCCCCCCGCCCAGTCGGCCACTGGCGAGGCAAACGCCCTTCCTACTGTACTATTTATTGCTCCAGCAGCAGATAAGCATCGCTTATGAGATACTTGGACCACCTCATTTCTCTCCAACACCTTTAAAACAAAAACACGACCCCACATGGGTAAAGTAGAGTAAAGCTTCACCTCTTTCGAAGAATGAACTACATCAAAACTACCTCGAAAGAGGTTAATATTTTCTGCTTTATCCTATCTTACCTCCTTCAAAAGTACTGTCTCACCCTGAGAAAGAGAAAACTGGAAGATGGAAAAGTAAAATCAGCACCAGGGGCCAAAAGCATATATTTTATTCACCGAATCATACTTCTAACAGGAACAAGCAATGTCGTTTATCTCAAAAATCAAACATGAAAAAATAATGGAGAAAACGGGAAATGGGAAGGGCAGTGGTAGGAGACAGGAAAGCTCTGACACGTAGAGAATGCAGGTAAAGACACAGAAGAAAGTGCAGAAAAGAAGTAGAAAACAAATGAGGATGTGCCACTGGGAGAGAAGCAAAACCATGAATAGCAGGAACAGGTGCAAACAGAAGAGGGGGAGAGAGATGGTAGAAAACAACTTGGAAAGAAAAAAAGTAGAATCCAAAAGTAGAAAAAATTCACTGACAGAGAGCAAAGGAATTTCTCTCATAACTTTAAAATTCTGCAGGAAAAATGTTGAGGAAACAAAACAAACTTGACCTTTAGTACTAGTCAAAAAGATCATTATGAAAACTCAGATCCTTGCTTACTTTATTGTTTGTTTGTGTTTGGACCACGCCTGGGTGCTCAGGACTTACTCCTGGCTCTGTTCTCAAGGATCATGAAATCATTGGAAGGCTCAAGGGACCATATACATGCTAGGGAGTTGAATCAAGAATTCTACCCACTGTACTATCACTCCACCCCAATCCTTGGTTACTTTAGCTCCAAACTTGAGTTGTCGGGTTCAATTTACTCCTTTAAACACCAAACAAAAACTGTAACAAGTCCCATGCCACAGATACACAAAACCAGACTATTATCTTTAGCATATGCCAGGGGCTCCATACCTTAAACTGAAATGAACAAATAAATGGGATTAAGAGTCCCTGCATGAAAAGGAAGCTAAAGAAGTGCAGCACTAAATCCTAGGTAAATCTTGGAGAAAGAAATTAGAGGAAGTCACTCAATCTCAACAAACCCTTACCTCAATTTTCACCATTTTAATTTTGTGTTACCTGATCCACCATTCCCTTGAATAAAGAAAATTTTGTTCCTATCTAAAGTAGAATTGACAGAGCTCTTGAGTCAGTCATTCATTCTGAAGACTCAACCTCTCTACTGCTAAGTTCTTCACGCAAGTTCCCTGTAATGTCAATATAATTGGTGTCATTATTTTTACTTTGCAAGTGTTTTCACATTTTTGAAGTTGGTTCTGAAATTAGGAGATCTTTGTTACATAACAATATGGGTGGAAATATTTTACACTGTCTGGAGACAGTTTTGGTTGCCACAACAGGGAGGGGGTTGTACTGACATCTAGTGGGTACAGACAGACTAGGGATGCCACTAAACATCTTATTTGAAAGTACAGCACTCTCTTTCTTTTTTTTTTTTTTTTTTTTGGTTTTTGGGCCACACCTGGCAGTGCTCAGGGCTTACTCCTGGCTGTCTGCTCAGAAATAGCTCCTGGCAGGCACGGGGACCATATGGGACACCGGGATTCGAACCAACCACCTTTGGTCCTGGATCGGCTGCTTGCAAGGCAAACGCAGCTATGCTATCTCTCCGGGCCCCCAATCTCTTTCTTGATGCCCATTTTCCCGAAGAATTATCCAGCCCTATATGGTCTATAGTGTTAAAAATTGTCAAAGTTAAAAACCCTGCTCTTGGGCCACAGAAAATAACACAAAATGGTCCACATTGTTAAAAAACTATCAAGGGTTTACTTTCAGGGCAGGGCTCTCCGAATTGCCCTCTAATTGTGAGGTGAAACCAGAGGGCGCTCCACATCATCCTGACTTCGAGGTAGGATATGCACAGAATCCAGGATCTTTACAGAAACCTGACACAAACAACAGCGATTGTGCAGAAAAAAAAATATATTTTTACTGGGACCACAGAGAATGACTTGGGTTGGACAACCTAGTATGCCTGGAGCCCAGAGATGGTCTTATGCCAGAAAACTTCAGGGGTACAGTCTCCTCGTATTTAGGCCAAGACTTTTTCTTTCCATCTCCCCCATATTTTTCTGGGCCTATACAAACAACAATTGCCATTCTAACACCATTTTTACTGTATTTCTTTAACTCTTATGCTTAAAAAAAAAAGAGCTTACTAAACCTTCAGCTAGGGCTTTAATGAGTTCATCAGTGATTCAATAACTTTCAAAAATATACTTGCTACTGCACTTTTGCTTCTTTCCTTTCTCTTTCATCTCTTTAGTTTTTCTTTCTAATTTTTAATAACTTTGCCTTTGTTCTTCCTGAAGCAAATGTATTATGATCATTTGTGTCAATTATGTGATGTATTCTCTTTAAATAAATGAAAAAAAAAACTGTCATGGTTTAAACCCTGCTCTTGGGCCACAGAAATAATAAAGCGAATAGGGCACTTGCCTTGCACATGGCCACTCCAGGTTCCATTCCCAGCCTCATGGTCCCTCACCCACCAGATGTGATCCATAATTCTAAAGCAGGAATCCTCAAAGTATGGCCCAAGGCCCGCTGAGGACTTTTATCCCATGGATGTTTTTGCCACCACTGTCTGTCCTGCTTAGCCTCCGATTGGTCCTGGGCCAACAGTGCACATGTGTGGAATGTGTACTGACTCAACCTTCTCTCTGTTTCTCGACTCCTCCTCTTAGTCTAGGGCAGGGTCCAAAACTACGGCCCATGGGATACTACTGTTCATAGGTTTGGTTTTTTTTTTTTTTTTTTTTTAAACTATAGTCTGGCGCTGTTTAAAAGTATGAGGATCCCTGGTCTAGAGCTCAAAGTAAGCCCTAAGCACCAGCAGGGGGTGGTCAATACCAAAATAAAATAGCAACCCCCCAAAAAAAACACTATAAACAAACAAAAAAAACTTGCAAGAGACACGATTATCATTTCATAAGCAAGATAGAGGACAAATGAACATATTAAATGAAAATGACATCACCAGCTCCACCTAGGAAAATCTAAACTGTGGGCCATTTTAAAGAATAAATAACATAATTTCATAAACAAATAAATTGCAAGAAAAATGAATTGCTAGAAAACTTCAAAAAAGAGGTTTTAAAGTTAAATGGCTAGGGTTGGGGTGATAGTCTAGGTAGGGCACTTGCCTTGAACACTGCTGACCTGGGTTCTATCAGTGGCATCTCATGTGTTTCCCCAAGCACAGTTAGGAGTGATCCTGAGTGCAGAGCCAGAAGTAAACCCTGAGCATCACTGGGTATGGCTGAAAAACAATTTAAAAAATAATAAATTTAAAAAGCTTTGAAAGGGATATTAAATGGGGCCTCAAGAGACACTGGCTGGAGAAACAGTGGATAGGGCACATGCCTTGCACACAGCTGACCTGGGTTCAATCCCCAACAACCCATAAAGTCCTATGAACCTGCCAGGAGTGATTCCTGAGAAGAGTGAGGAGTAAGCCCTGAATAATCCAAAAACCAAAATCTAAACAAACAAAAACAAAATGGAAATGATAAATGCAATCATATTAGCATCCTATATATAAGCACCTTGAATAAAAATAAAATATAAACATCACAATAAGGGTAGCTCAAGGCCCGGAGAGATAGCACAGCAGGCAGTAGGGCGTGCCTTGAACGCAGCAGATTCAAACAAACAGTGGTTTGAATCCTGGCATCCCATATGGTTCCCTATGCCTGCCAGGGATGACTTCTGAGTACAAAGCCAGGAGTAAATCCTGATTGCCACCGGGTGTGACCCAAAAACAAACAAACAAAGAAAAAAAAACAAAACAAAAAAAGTAGCTTAAACTGAATAGAAAGAAAGAATATCTCAACCATATACTGCCTATAAAAATCAAATTTGACACAGATACAGATAGAAAATAACACAAGAAAAAATAATAGAGCATGGTAATTCTAATCATAAGAAAACAGAGGGGCCAGAGAAATAGCACAGCGGGTAGGGTGTTCACCTTACATACGGCCAACCCGGGTTCAATCTCTAGCATTCTATATGATCCTCTGAGTCTACCAGGAGTAATTTCTGAGCACAGAGCCTGAGCATCGCTGGGTGTGGTCAAAGAAAAGAAAAGAGAAGAGAAGAGAAGAGAAGAGAAGAGAAGGAAAGAAAGAGAAGAGAAGAGAAGAGAAGGAGGAAAGAAGGAAGGAAGGAAAGGAAGGAAGGAAGGAAGGAGGAAGGAAGGAAGGAAGGAAGGAAGGAAGGAAGGAAGGAAGGAAGGGAAGGAAGGAGGAGGGAGGGAGGGAGGGAGGGAGGGAGGGAAGGGAGGGAGGGAGGGAAGGGAGGGAGGGAGGGAGGGAGGGAGGGAGAGGGAGGGGAGGGAGGGAGGGAGGGAGGGAGGGAGGGAGGGAGGGAGGGAGGAAGGGAGGAAGGAAGGAAGGAAGGAAGGAAGGAAGGAAGGAAGGAAGGAAGGAAGGAAGGAAGGAAGGAAGGAAGGAAGGAAGGAAGGAAGGAAGGGAAGAAAGACTATACAAGAAATTTTACAAAGGCTGAGTTACATTTCATAATGATAAATGAGTCAGTTCATCATAGAAACATAATTATGCTATTAGTGTGTAAATGTAAAACTAGAGCTCCAGAATGGAAGTGGTAATACAGGAGATATACCTTGAGGGTTTGATCATATGGTTCTCTGCACTGCCCAGAAGCACTGAGTTCTGCTGGGTGTGAAAGAAGTGTAAGAAAAAATAAATCCTAATGATAGTTAAGATTTCAATAATCCTTTCTAATTGATATAATTAATCAAATCAGGGCCAAAGCAACTGTAGAACATTTGCCTTATAAGCGAGTGTCCCAAGTTTGATCCCTAAGCAGAGCCAGGAGTTATCCCTGAGTATTGTTGGGTGTGGCCCAAAACAAACAAAAAAACCAAAATCAGTAAAAATACAAAAATTAAAACAATACTATCAACCAAAAACATAACCTTAATATTTATAGAAAATTCTGCACAACAATAGCAAAGTCCATTTTATCAAATGCATATAAGATATGAATACAAGAAATTTCCCACAAACATTCAGAAATCATACAATGTGCATTAAAGTAATCCATGAGTCAAATTTCCACAAGAGAAATATGTAACTTTAGATACTTTTTTTGTTGTTTTTGTTTTTTGGGTCACACCAGCTGCACTCAGGGGTTATTCCTAGCTTTATACTCAGAAATCGCTCCTGGCAGACTCGAGGGACCATATGGGATGCCGGGATTCAAACCATCATCCTTCTGCGTCTAAGGCAAATGCCTTACCGCTGTGCTATCTCTCTGGCCCCTTTAGATACATTTTTAAATGATGTTTTTATTGTCAAGTGTTAGTATTCTAAGCCCCCACTTAAAATGTTTGAAAAATGAAGAATAAGTAAAAAACAAAGTGAAAAGAATAAAATAATAGTAGAATAAATCAGTGTTGGAGATACAGTACAGCAGGTAGCACTTGTCTTGCAACTGGCCAAACCCAAGTTCTACCCCTGGCATCCCATATGGTCCCTTAAACCCTTCAGGTAACAACAGTAAAGGCAAAGTAATCAAAAGCTGGTTCTTAAAAGATCTATTAAGACCTTCCCCACCATATAAAACAATGGCTCAAATTCATAGCTTCATAACTAATCTAGAAGATATGCAAGCCAAGCCTAAACTAAATTCATGGGTACACCAATGAATTCTGGTTGAAAACTCTGGGGGTCCCATTGGAAGGTGAGTGCAGACTGAGTCCCTGCCCTACTGAAGCAACTTCAGCCATACCCACACCCCATGGCTGCTACCATGCAAACAATCCAACTTCACTGCTTCATACGCTGCAAATATGCCAAGCAGACAAAAATTCCAGGTGCACCAATTTTCAGGCTGAAAACTCTGGGATCTTCTTGGAATGGTGGCTGGCATCCCACAGCCTCTGCCATGCAAACAACAGCCCAGTTTCACAGCTTCACAACTAATTTTGCAAGAGATGTAAGCCAAGCCACTGAAACTCATTGGCCAGATATGGGGTTCCTGCAGCACAACAACCTCCAAATTCAACAATATTGACAGTCCAGTAAAGACACACCAAATTAGATGTGAAAGTAGTCCAGAAGACACCTAAGCTAAATCCACAAAAACAACACAGAATGTTGTTCAACTAGCAACAAACAGTAAACTCTCAGACAATGATTTCATGACCCCCATTGTGAAATAAAACAATTCTCACACACCTTCTTCTACTGACGTATTTTTCAATAATTCTATTAGCCATTTTTTTTGTAACAAGCAATATGAAGTAAAGCTATTTTGTGTGTGCTAAAGGAGGCAGGCTTGTGGGGTAAGATGGGAACCTCCGGACGGACAACGGTAGAAGATAGGCTCACACTTGTAGTATTGTGTTGGAACACTGAATGCCTCAAACAACTGTATTATAAACAACTTTGTAAACCTATGTTTGAATAAAGTTAAAAAAATAAGCCAAAAGATCAATTAAATTGGTGAATAGCTGGGATGATCAAAATCTATAAAGGAAGGGGGAGGGTTTAGGATGGCTCAGTGGCAATGCACTTGCTTTGCATATATGAAAGAATAAACTGGATTCTCCACGTGTTCCCAGCATGTTGCTAGCATCAACTAGAACTTTGTTGTAACTTGATATTAAACAAAATAAATCAATCTCTGGTACACCACAGCCAGGTATGTGAAAATACCTCAAATAAATATGCACCACAACTGAAGATTAGATGTCTAAGCACCATGGCTGTGTATAAATCCCTGGCACACATCACAACCAAATGTGCTAGAATGACAACCAACTGTGTGTTATTCCAGCTCATCACATCAACAGGAGAATGGAATAAGAATCTTTTTTTTTTTTTTTTTTTAAGAAAAGGTAAGAGACAAAACACAGATTACTAATACCATGAAATGATATTAGGGACTGAAAGAAAGAGCATCAATACAGATTAAAAGGGCAATAAGGGAATGTGACAAATAACTTTAGCAGTTAGATCAAAAAATTCAAATGAAAAGGAAAATTCCTTGAAAGTCTAACTCTGATACAGGAACCAAATTAATAATTTAAATTTTCTTTTTTTTAACTTACTTGATTGATTAATTGATTGATTGATTAATTTTTGGGCCACACTCAGCAGTGCTCAGGGGTTACTACTGGCTCTGCACTCAGAAATCGCCCCTGACAGGCTGGGGGACCATATGGGATGCTGGGAATTGTACTGGGTTCCTCCCTAGTCGGCTGCATGCCAGGCAAATGCCCTACCGCTATGCTAACTCTCCAGCCCAATAATTTAAGATTTCTAATATAGAGCACTATAGGCCCTTATATCTCACTCAAGAAATCTACTGAACAGATAACTACAGAAATTTTCAGAAAATAGAAGAGATAGGAACACTTCCCAATGAGTTCATTATCCTACATCAAACCAGACCAAAAAATATAAGAAAATTACAGATTAAATTTCTCAAAACAGTATTAACAAGTTAAATTTAATATATAAAATGGTTATGACCAAAATGGGAATGTCCCAGAAGCAGTAGCTTAGATTAATATTTAATTGTGAAAAGCAATGAGATCATCTCAACAGTCAGAAAAATCTCCTGGGACCAGAGAGATAGCACAGTGGTAGGGCATTTGCCTGGCATGTGGCTGACCCAGGACAGACCTGGGTTCAATCCCCAGCATCCAATATGGTCCCCCAAGCCTACCAGAAGTGATTTCTGAGCTCAAAACCAGGAGTAACCTGAGAGCCCCCGAGTGTGGAAAAAATATATGTATATCTTTTGGTAAATAAAATTGTGCACCCCTTCAGGATTAAAAAGGACAGCAAAGTATGAACAAAAAATAATTTATTCAAACTGATTACAGGAATCTACAAAAAAATCTGTATCCAGGGACCAGAGTGATTACAAAGAGGGTAGGGCATTTGTCTTGCATGCAGCTGACCCCGGTTCAATCCCCAGCATCCCATACAGTCCTCAAGCCTGCCAGGAGTAAGTTTGTTTGTTTGTTTGTTTTGTTTTTGGGTCACACCCAGCAGTGCTCAGTGTTTACTCCTGGCTCTACCCTCAGAAATCACTCCTGGCAGACTCAGGGGACCATATGGGATGCTGGGATTCAAACCACCATCCTTCTGCATGCAAAAAAGCCCTACCTCTATGCTATCTCTCCGGCCCCCATGCCAGGAATAACTTCTAAGCACAGAGCCAGAAGTAACCCTTGAGTGCCACCAGGTGTGGTCCAAAATGTCAAAACAAACAAACAAACAACTTTAATGAAATACTTGTCAGTGACAAATATAAAATTATTATGCTGTGTACATAAAAGTTATGTACCAATTACATCTCAACTTGAATAAAGCATATCAGTGGTTTCTCAGGACAGGGGTTACAGTGAGGTTGATGAGAATTCCAAATAAGCATGAAGGAACCTTCTGGAGTACTTTTTTAAAATGTTCTTTTTATTTATTCTTTTTTAAAATTTTGGGAGTTTTGTGACATACCCAAAGGTATTCAGGGGCTTCTCCTGTCTCTGTGATTGCTCCCAGTGTTGCTCAGGAAAGGGGTGCCATGTAGTTACTGAACCCAGGCTTCCTGTATGCAAAGCATGCATTTAGTTCATTGCGCTAGCTCTCTGGCCCAATTAAAGTATTCTATAGGGAATGGAGAGATGATGGTACAGCAGATAGGGTGCTTGCATTGCATTCAGCTGACCCAAGTTTAATCACTAGTGCCAAATAGTCTCCTAAACACTTCGAGGAATCATACAAACTCAGGAGTTAAGCCCTGAGTACTATTAGGTATGACCCAAAAATCAAAACCAATCTCCAAAAACGTCTTTTCCATGTTCTTTAAAGCACTCACAAAGTTCAGCAACATACAAACTATAAAAAACAGGGGGCGGGGGGGGGGGGCAGGGGAGAGGAGATGGCAAGAGACACTTTTCCAAAGTAGACATAGTTGGCAAGCAAGCATGTGAAAGTGTTCAACATTATTTATTATCAAGAAAATGCAAATTAATAACAATGAGATATCATCTCACACCAATGAGAATGACATAGGATAGAAAGACTGGAAACAATCAGTGCTAGTGAGGATGTGGGGGAAAAGGAACTCATTCACTATTTTGTGGGAAGGTCATCTGGTTCAGCTTCTAACAATATGAAGACTTTCCAAAAAAAAAAAAAAAGTAAGAATAAATCTATCACGACTGAGCAGTTCCACATCTTCGCATCTACCAAGAATACAAATATATTAACTAAAAATGATCTATGCTCCCTATGTCCACTGTATGATTAGAACAATAGCTAAGATTAAGAAAGCAACACAAATGTCCAAACACAGATGAATAGATTAAGAAATTGTGGTGTGTATGTATATATACATATATTTTATTGTTTTTGTTTTTGTTTTGGGGTCACACCCGGCAGCGCTCAGGGGTTATCCCTGGCACTGTGCTCAGAAATCGCCCCTGGCAGGCACAGGGGACTATATAGGATGCTGGGATTCAAACCACTGTCCTTTTGCATGAAAGGCAAATACCTTACCACCATGTTACCTCTCCAGTCCTATACATACATTTTATAATGGATAATATTCAGCTCTAAGAAAAGATGAGATCTTGCAGTTTACTACAACATGGATGGCAACTTGGAGGGCATCATGTAAAGGAAAATAAAAACAAAAAAACAAATACTGGGTGATCTCACTCATGTCTGGTACAAGAGAAACAAAACAAGGGAATGATAACATTCCCTTAGCCTTTGATTGCAAAACAGAGATTACCTAGCATAGGGGTATGGAGATGGAGGAGGGAGTGAAGGAAGAGGCGAGATCCTTAGGGACAATGTTGTCAAGTGTCTTGGGCACTATGGTGATAGGGAAAGTGCAGTAACTTTGTATATCAAAATCATGGAAGTTAACACTATTGAAACCAACTATTATAACTAAGCTAACACTGAAAAAATTAATATTAGGTTCTACATCTTGATTATGGTGGTAAGTACATGGGTACATGCATTTGTCAAACTCAAAGTATACAAAATTCTAACATTACACTGGGGCTTGCTCAATGAATATTAATTGTAAATAAAACCATAGGAGGTTAATTTGAGTAAGCCATCAAACTCAACTTACTCTTTCAATACTTCTCAAAACATATTTAAAATCTCCAACCATTTTCAACACCTTCCTTAGGAAAACTAATGAAAAATTTTCTCAGCAACAAAAGCTGTAACACTAAGAAAAAGAAAATTTCTTATCCAGTTAGAAGGATTATCAAATGGCTCTTTTGTTGATCAAAATAACAATGAAGAAAGTGGAAATTGTCCATATAAATCCTCCCTAAATTAAAACATTTAAATCTCATTCTTTACACTTAGTCTTTATGAAGTGTAGTTCTTCTCCATATTGGAGGTGATTAGGAAATAAATAGAATAATCTTCTAAGTACAATTATTATGGAAACTGATTAATGACATCTTAGAAAACATTAGAGATAACCAACATTTCTGCCCAGAAGGGCCCTTCTACCTTCTGAGCTTGTTCAAATATCATCCTTACACCTTCACTCTCACACCACCTTCTTTCTCACTCCCTCCACTGGAAACAAATAACCCTCTACTTTCCCACAGGACAGTCAACATTCTTTTCTTGGGTAACTCAAATATTGTGTCTTGAGTCGTAATTATTCGAGATTATCTATTTCTGCCCAACGGAGTGACAGGTTCTACAGGCTGCTGTATAACATAGAAAGTGGGATCACACTAGTTTCCTGGCACTGTGTTCTGGGGGGGGGGGGTGCTAAGGACAGCCTTAGGATAATGGCTATCCCATGCCACTCCCAATTGACACTCTGGTGGTTGGCACAGGGTAATCACAGTATAAGTACAAAGCAGTAATATTGGTACTACTGTAGAAATAATTAACCAGAACATTAATAAAGACAAATAGTCAGAGAAAGCTGGATAAATCACCAATGACACAGGAATGAAAAGCCTTCCAGGTGCCTCTGGGCAGGAGTTTTGCTTTGTCCAAAGCAGTACTATCTATCCACTAGAACCAACAACCAGCAGTTGTGGTAGAAAGTCGCATTCCTAGGTCAAGAGCTTTTACAGTTGAGAAGTGAAGGTGCTGATAATGTACGTGCATGTTCTATTTTAAGGAGATGGGCAAAGCAGGAATGACCAGCCACCATGGGTTTGCGGAACAGTGGTTTCTTCATCTCCAGCCAAGTTCTATTTCCTGCCAATTTAGGGACTGAAACATTTTCTTCCCAAGTCTCGCTTATTTTCCTCAGGTTCACTCTTAAATTCTTCTGGGAAGTTAGTAAAGTTTGAGGGTCTGACTTGCGGTTCTTACAAGCACCAAGTCTTTCTCAATAGGCATTTCTGGAAAACTGCCTAAAGCAATCTCTTAAGAAGGATTTAAAGCTCCAAGACAAGACTCCTATATTTTGCTGGGATTTCATTCTTCATTCTAAATATCTACCTTCAAAAATCATTCCCAATTGTTCTTTGAAAAGTCCCCTTCCCCCAAACTAAGAAGCCAAAGTTAATCCCTCTCAAAATATAAATAAATAAATAAATAAATAAATAAATAAATAAATAAATAAATAAATAAATAAGCAAACAGAGAACAAAACACAAGAGCCATCCTCTCTATCTCAGTTTGGAGCCTTGTCACCCAAGAGCTTCCCCCAAAGATTCATGAATCCATTTAAAAGATTAAAAATAGAAAAACAGAAGCAAAATGTGGGTAACTTGGGTGGAAGATGTCTCTAGCATAGGGGGTAGTGGGAAGGTGAGCAATATCCAGAACATGTCAGAGGGATTCCAAGACAAGTGCTCTACCTAGCCAGGGGAATACTATCCCCCCCCCCCCACAACCCAACACCAGGTTTCAAAGCTGGGGTCTCAGAACCAGCCAGGGAAAGAAACTCCCCGAAACAAGCTCTCCCTCCACCTGCATCACGAACCAACCTACCCAGTACCCCTCGACTAAGAACAAGGAGCCAAAGGGGTGGGTAGGGGCGGGGTGCAGACAGAAACAGGGTCAGAGATGAGGGCCGGGGTGTGGGGGGGCGGGTTCACAGCTTTGGAAATGCACCAATCTGGACAGCCAAGGTGCATGTTTTTCTCCTGGGGTGCCTCCTCCGCCCCCACCCCGCCGGGCCCAGAAGTTCACTGAACATCTGTCAGATGGAAATTTCAGAAAAGGTCACCCCAACTTCCCAAAGGACCCAAGGGAACAAGACCTCCAAGAACTTGGAGAAAGAAGCCGGAGGGCACGACCCCCACCCCGACCCCGACCCCGACCCCGACCCGGGCCGGACTCACTCACCGTCGCCGCCGCGACCGCCGCCGCGGGCTCCAGCTCGCCGCCCCCATCCCCCACGCCCCGCGGACGCCCGGCCGAGCCGCCGCCGCCGCCGCCAGAGCAGCTACCGCCACGACCGCGCAGACGGACTGACCAGCCGGTCGAGCCTCGCCGCCCGCCCCGCCCACCGCCCTCCGCTTGGCTCCGCCCACTAGTCTAGACACACCCACCAGCGTTCGTCCCATTGGTCCGCGAGCTCAGGGGGCGTGGTCCTGCGCACAGCCGCAGCAGCAGCAGCAGCAGCAGCAGCAGCAGGTGGGGGCGGCGGGCAAGTTAGTCGTGTTTGCGCCCAGGCCCTGGGTAAGCAAGCAGCTTCCTTAGTGGACACTAAATTCCAACAGGGAATCTGCTCTTCCCACCCCCTTGTTTTGTCCGCTCTCTCCCGCCTGCCTTCTTTCTCCCTTTGGTAGCAAAAATGCACATTTTCCTTCACTTCAAATTCTCTTCTATGGACGGTCACTTTCAGAGAGCTAATCAAAATTTACTTTTTTTTTTTTTTTTTTAATGCTGCTGTCTCATAGAAGTCGCTTGATAAATACCAGTTGGTTGCCAGCTTGTTTGTCCCCCTAGTACCCTGTGCTTGTTGCTTCTTATCATTGAATGCTCCTTGAGTTTTATCAACTTCTTTAGGGGAAACACCAACAAAACATGATTAAGTGTTTCTTTAGAGGTTGGGCCACAGATCATGGATTAAAAAGGGAAAGTGTTTTTCTTGACTAGAGTACATTGTTCATAATACTTACCAACTCTACCAAGAATGCTTTATTTCATGCCTTCGCTGCAGAGTCATAGTAGGCATGCCAGGAATAATATTTGAATAAATAGGTAACATAATATAGAGGGAATTTGTAAGTCTCATCCTTCCCATATTCTTTTTTTTTTTTCCTCAAAAATATTAGACATTTATGTTTCTCCACTCAACCTCATTAGTAGAGAGAACTATGATGTTTGAGGAAAATTTGTCAGAAAAAGAGGGTAATTCACTTTGATAAAAATGAATACAGATAAAGAAAAATGAATACACATATTTATTACCCGAGAAAAAATGGATGTCAGAAATTTATTATTTGAAACTGGTGGCTCATATCTTTGAAAAAGGAAAGAAAGAATAAAGGATAATAAAGGAATAAAGGATAATAAAGGAATAAAGGACCTGCACCAAATCCTGTAACAGCATTTCATGACCTTTATAATCCAACTGGTTTTTCTCTTTCTCTCCTTTTTTATTTTTATTTTATTTATTTTTTGGTTTTTGGGTCACACCCGGCATCGCTCAGGGGTTACTCCTGGCTCCGCGCTCAGAAATCGCTCCTGGCAGGCTCTGGGGACCATATGGGACGCTGGGATTCGAACTTTCTGCATGAAAGTCAAACGCTTTACCTCCATGCTATCCCTCTGGCCCAATTCTCTCCTTTTTTAAACAGATAAGTATTTCTCCTTTAAGATCATTGCATGTGATTTTCTTAGAGGACCAGGAATCATAAATAATAATCATAGGTAAAATTGGGTGCTAGAGTAATACTAATACATGAATATGGCATAATTTTCTATTTTATAAGCATAGTACTTATAAGATCATTAACTTCTAACACATGAAAATTCTATTAAAATTTTCTTCCCTTTTTCATGATAAAATACCAGCTCTCCCCTTAGTTTTCTTGCTCTCTGTACTGAGAAGCAGTCTTCAAGCTGAACATTATTTGCTATATAACACCCTATGCTGTAATACGTGGTTCTCATGGAGTATTTTACTTGGCAGCGTATATGTGCACTAATTAGATTGTAGAGATCTATGGTGTTACATTACACAGGCATTTAGTACAGAAGAAAGCAAGACAAACTATTTTTTGGAGAAATATTGATAGAATGGCCTATGAGCCCAGAAATACAGATCTTTCCAGGGATTGTTTTGTTTTGTTTTGATCAAAAGTTCTGCTCAACTTGTCACAATGGAATTACATTCAGGGAAACTGGAATTTATTGCCTCAGGAATAAAGCAAAGCTTGTCCCAGATACCTCATGCCTGAGGTAAGGAAATTAACCCTAAAGATGATGTTTCTGTGGTCAAGGGAGATGAGAGCCCAGACCACAGCAGAAAACAGTGGTCAGAAGTTCTTCTCTGCCACATTTCAGCAATAATCTATTGATGAATACACTACATTGTCTAGAAGCCCTGACCTGTTTTCATTCATTTTGCAAATATTGAGTACTTCCATAGGCTTATCAAATGCCTGGGAGAAAGAATAATGGAAGTAAACAGAAATGTGCTGAAGGCAGGCAGCTTTCTACATCACTGCTGCTGTTTTTGCTCACTACCAGAGCCTGACAGACTACAAAGTACAAAGGTACAAAGACTCCAGATTCCAAACTAGTAAAAGCAGATTATTAATCCTGATTCCATGATAGTTGTCATTGAAAAACCAGGAATCAATTCAGACCACATAATAGAAATGAATGTGAAAGACGTTGTAAATATCTAAGTGTAATTATGTCCTTCTGAGGAAAGGAAACAGGCTAACACTGAAAAAAGAAATTAAAATCTCAAGCGAACCTGGGGCCGGAGAGATAGCATGGAGGTAGGGCATTTGCCTTGCATGCAAAAGGACAGTGGTTTGAATCCCGGCATCCCATATGGTCCCCCGAGCCTGCCAGGAGCGATTTCAGGGTGTAGAGCCAGGAGGAACCCCTGAGCACTGCCGGGTGTGACCCAAAAATCAAAAAAAAAAAAATGTCAAGTGAATCTATGGATATGATACCATAGTCACATATAGCTATATCTATGTATATATAGGAATAGATATGTATATCTACATATATACATAGACATAGCTATAGTCACAGATAGCTAAATTGAAATACTAAGTTTCAAACTCCTGTTGTAAATATTGTTTTGAACTTTCTCAAAGACATTTAACACATAAAGGCCACCAAGTACCATGGCCCTGCCTAATGTATGAATGTGTGCATGGCAACTCTATCAGTAATTAATGGTCACTGAAAAGAAAAGAATGAAAACTAAAAAGATGATGAAAACTAAAGAGATGATAATGAAGATTATGGTTAACTAAAAAATCTCTAGGGATTACTCTATTTAGACTTCTCAATAACCCTATGAGGTACTATTCTCAAACCCAGTTAACAAATGAAAACCTGGGAGATAACAAAAATAGTTTCTATTAGACTTAATAAAAATTGATATTAAGATGAAGATTACTGGGGTCGAAGAGATATCATGGAGGTAGGGCATTTGCCTTGCATGTAGAAGGACGGTGGTTCAATTCCCGGCACCCTATATAATCCCTGGAGCCTGCCAGGAGTGATTTCTGAGCATAGAACTAGGAGTAACCCCTGAGCACTGCTGGGTATGACCCAAAAACAAAAAAACAAACAAAAAAGATGAAGATTAGTTTGACCTTACTTTCCATTGAACCTAATAGAGGGAATCTCTTTTTTTGTTCTTCTTCTGTCACTCAGGATTTCTTGTTAATTTGGGGGGGGGGGCAATTGGACTATATCCAACAGTGCTCAGGGGTTACTCATTCTCTGCATTCAGGTATCTCTCATGGCACAGCTTGGGAGACCATATGGAATGCTGGGGATTAAACCCTTTTTTTTTTTTTTTTTTGTTTTTGGGCCACACCCGTTTGACGCTCAGGGGTTACTCCTGGCTATGTGCTCAGAAATCGCCCCTGGCTTGGGGGGACCATATGGGACGCCGGGGGATCGAACCGCGGTCCTTCCTTGGCTAGCGCTTGCAAGGCAGACACCTTACCTCCAGCGCCACCTACCCGGCCCCGGGATTAAACCCTTGTTGGTCATGTGCAAGGCTAATGCCCTAACCCTCTGTACTATACCTCTGGACTCCTTCTTGCTGATCTTTAGATAAATCAAGGACCCTCTTGCCCCAAGGCTTTTTTTTTTTTTTTTTTTTTTTTTGACCAGTGGATGGCTCAGTCGTCTGAGTTTATGCTTTGCATGCTGGAGACCCAAGATCGATCCTCTGAATTATATGGTCCCCTGAGAACCTTCATTCTTAGGATGTTGCCATTTGTTGTTGCAATGACTAAGATCAGGCATACATGCTTAGCTGTGATGCTAATACATCTTGAATTCTGGTGTTCATCAAGGGTTATTCATCAGGTTGCAGAGCTTCCTATTCACTTTGATTATTTTTAATCAGATATGTGAACCACATTGTTTTATTTGACAAAGATTTTATGTTAGCTGCTTATAATCAACAGATTGACACATGCCAAGTTTAATTATTCACCCAACCATTATCTGAAAGAACCATAGTAACACTAAGAATTTGAAATGATTTCCTTCCCTTTTTGTAAATTGTGGGTAAACAGTTTTTTCCTTCAATTCCATAAAATTCCTTCAATTTCCTTACTAGATAAGGTAAATTATGTGGCTAACTCTCACCTATGTACTCTGTTCATGGAATGTCACTTTGCTTTGGAGTATCCCATATCATTCTATCCTCAAGAAATTGCAAGATGGGAAGACAAAATCTATTTTTCCCAAGACAATATTTCCAAAGTCAAAAGGGATATAGAGCTAATCTACTCCATCCTCCTTGGTTGTTGTTTTTTTTCTTTTCCTTTTTGCTTTTTTCGGGGGCCACACCTGGTGACACTCAGGGGTTGCTCCTGGATATGTGCTCAGAAATTGCTCTTGGCTTGATTGACCATATGGGACACCGGGGGATTGAACCTTGGTCCATCCTAGGCTATCGCTGGCAAGGCAAATGCCTTACCACTTGCGCCACCGCTCCGCCTCCCCCTCCCCCCCCCCGCCCCATTTTTTTCTTGAGAGAGGAAATTCTAGTAGTATTGAAGGGTTCACCAGAACTATACTCAGAGGTGTTTAGGAGTCCATGTAGTGACAGGTGATTGAACCTGGGACCCATTGTATGTCAGGCATATACTCCAGCTCTTTAAACAATCTCCATAGCCCTGCGCTTCTTTTGTTGTTGTTGTTGTTGTTGTTGTTGTTGTTTGTATATTTGCTTTTTTATCACACCGGGCCCACTTCCCACATAAAAGCATATGTGCAGACTATTGAACTATCTCCCAACACACTTCTTTTTTGGTTTTTGGGTCACACCTAGCAGCGCTCAGGGGCTATTCCTGCCTTTGCACCCAGAAATTGCTCCTGGCAGGCTCGGGGGGCCATATGGGATGCCGGGATTTGAACCCTGTCCATCCTGGATTGGCTACTTGCAAGGCAAATGCCCTACCACTGTGCTATCTCTCTTGCCCCCACACTTCATATTTTAAAGGAAGGCCTAGGCCATCATTCCCAGAGATGACACCTAGACTATAAATAATCCCACAGCTCTTTCAACATAAACTGATAAATTAATGTTTTTAAATGTCTGTATGAAACTAGATCAGTACCTCCTGCATTATCCTTGGCTTTTCAAGTAAATATTTAACTATGCCAGCATATTAAAATATGACATCATTTCTACAATTTTCTCCTTTTATTTTGGAGGGTCTGAGTGTCGTCTTCAGTTACTGAAAAATAATGGCCCTGAAAAAAATAGGTTTCATAGCCTGAAACCCAGAAGGTGTTTGGTTTGTTCCTTCAGTGGAATATTGTCCTAAAGGCACTTTGCAACACACATATATTGTTGCTTTGCTCCTTAAGGGAAAGCTAGCTGACTTTCTGAAGGAGTAGAGCACAGTGGAAACATTACTAATCTCCTTTATCCTCCACTGAACAAATATTGCTGAACCATGAGAAACAATACTGCAAGAAGGGACCTTAATGACTGCTTATCTTTCTAACTATGTATTTTTATAGGATTGCTGCCTGTGGCATGCTTGCTAGAAAATTGGAACATACCTGCTTATAAAAAAAAAAACCCACTTATTTTAATGAAAAAATACTTAGTTTTATAAACCTGTTTTAACAAAGTTTTCTTTTAAGATCATTCAAGAGGCACTAAATCTGTATCATTAGAAGAAATATTATTATCCAAACATTTAGAAAGCCTGGATTTAAGATGATTTTGTTCTGGGATATTTGAATAACTAGTAATATGGGGTTTATGTTAACACAAAGAAAGTACAGGAAAAAAATATTTCTATGAGTGACTAATCCTCTACTGATAAGGTTTCCAAATATCTATAAATGCTTTGTTTCAAAAACCTTTAGAAATATTTACCGATTGTCTTTCACCATTGGTAGATTCAACATTCCAATTGTGTTAGATGACATAGTCTGTTTAGGATTCTCAGTGTAATTAAATTTTGTCTGTATACCACATGCCACTAGAGTATATGAGGTCACAAACATCAGTATATATCCAACTAACCAAAAAAAAGTGATGAAATACCTGTTATGTAATATCACTGAAACCATCAGCTTAGTATCTTCAGGGTGGAGAATAGATGTAATAGGAAACAAGGCATCAGGACAATAGGTTACCTTGCTTAGGAGTTAACCTGAGTAGAACTATGAGGTGAAATCTGTTTTAGATCGTTTGTATGAGCAGTTAAATGAAGATCATAGTCTAAGTTGGAATGAACACCAGGGAGCTGATTTCTAACGACTTCCTTTTGAGGAATGACTAAAAGACAAAGGGAAAGGGAAGGTTATGTTTTGGAAAAATGATTAAAAGATAAAGCAATTCTACCAAGAAAGTAGAATCTAAGGAAATGAGTAGGCTTGTAGATAAGAAGTCTTTAGTCCTTGGAAATACTTAGAGACAAAAAAAAAAAAAAAAAAAAGTAAAAGCATTAGATATGGGTCAGGGAACAGTAGATTATAAAAGATTTCTTGAAAATGTTTCTTTCACTGTGAATTGATCTTTTAATTTACATAACTTTTCCTAACACATCTATGTAATAGAGTTGCCAATGGGAATTGCAATGTTATATTAGTAAATCAGTGTTTGAAATACTAAACTAAAGGAACAAGATGGTTTGGTCAGTAGAGGCAGTACAGAACTGTTGGGAGGAGTGGTAATAAGAATAAAGAAGATAGAAATTATTGGGAGAACTTTTTTTAAATATCTTTATTTAGGGCCCGGAGAGATAGCACAGCAGTGTTTGCCTTGCAAGCAGCTGATCCAGGACCAAAGGTGGTTGGTTCGAATCCCGGTGTCCCATATGGTCCCCCGTGCCTGCCAGGAGCTATTTCTGAGCAGACAGCCAGGAGTAACCCCTGAGCACCGCCAGGTGTGACCCAAAAACCAAAACCAAAACAAACAAACAAAAAACTTTATTTAAACACCATGATTACAAACATGTTTATACTTGGGTTTTAATTATTAAAAAAAAAAGAAAGAATAATCCCCTTCACCAGTGCAATATTCACACCACCAATGTCTCCCAATTCTATAGGGAGAACTTTTTTAAAAAAATAAATTAAGGGCCCGGAGAGATAGCACAGCGGCGTTTGCCTTGCAAGCAGCCGATCCAGGACCAAAGGTGGTTGGTTCGAATCCCGGTGTCCCATATGGTCCCCTATGCCTGCCAGGAGCTATTTCTGAGCAGATAGCTAGGAATAACCCCTGAGCGCCGCAGGGTGTGGCCCAAAAACCAAAAAAAAAAAAAAAAAAATTAAATCAGGAGCCGGAGTGGTGGTGTGGGGCAGTAAGGTGTCTGCCTTGCCAGCACTAGCCTAGGATGGACGAACCTCAGTTCAATCCCCCGGCACTCCATATGGTCCCCCAAGCCAGGAGCGATTTCTGAGCACATAGCCAGGAGTAACCCCTGAGGGTCGCCGGGTGTGGATCAAAAAAACAAACAAACAAACAGAAGTAATTAAATCATTAAGAGCTATAGAGTTAAAAATTTGTTGATAGTTGAATTTTGGTCATACAATATTCCAACACTGAACCCTCACCAATGTTCATTTCCTGCTACCAGTTTCCCAGTTTTACCTTTGTGTCCTCCACCCTCACCCCACCTCCCAGCCTACAAACACTTTTCTTTTCTCTCATAAGAAGAACTTCTTGAGAACAAAGTAAATCACTGATTGACCTAACACTGACTGATCTATGAGTTGAATTTAATCCCCCAAACTTTATAATGTGACTGTATTTGGGATAGAGTTTTTAAGCAGTTGTTTAAGTTAAAACAAGAACATCTATGGGCCCCAATCCGAATCACAAGTGTCCTTATAAGAAAGAAAAAAAAAAAAAAAGCCTAATATACAGACACTCACAGAAAGAAGATTATCCAAGGTATGGGGAGAAGATAGTCATCTACAAGCCTCAGAAAGGCCAACCATGCTGGCACTTTGATTTCAGACTTTGAGCTTCCAGAATTGTGAGTGCATTTCTCTTAAACCACCCTGTCTATGATAATTATGGAGGTGAACTAACACACAGAGAACTATCATTTAAACTCTAGGAATAAAATGACATCAAAAGTATGTTCTAGCTCAACCCAGAATCATTTTCCTTTCCCTTCCCCCAAATTATTAAGTTCAAGACTAACTGAAAGTCGCCTCTATCCAGCTCTTTAAGTGGAGCATTTCTTCATATATTCAGAATTCACAATGAGTCAATATCACTCCTACTCTAGGGTGTAGGCCAGGATGCGGCATCATCTCCATTGTAATATTGTCATTAAAATCAGAAGGCAGGATGTTTACAAGCCTGGGGTTCTGTGAGTATTTTCAGTGGGAGGAGGCTGGTTTCTGCTCAGAGTAGAAGGGAGCCTCGATCTAGAATGGCAGTTTTAGAGGACACTATTGCTGCCACTCCAATTAGTGTTGGTGGCAAGTTGATAATAGTGATCCCATCAGACCACTTGGCTCAGAATAAAAGTTTAGTAAACATGAATTAACTTGTATGTTATTTTTAACCCCGTAGCATTTTATAATGTAAAAATAACCTACCACGTATATTATCCCAATCTATCTTCAAAACAAGACTGTGAAATATAAATTATTGTTATGGTTCTTATTCAAAATATTTTGAGGGGTCACACCCTGCTGTATTCAGGACTTACTCCTTGCTGTGCACTTAGGAATTACTCCTGGCAGGCACAGTGGACCATAGCTCTGGTCCCCAATTATTATTCATATTTCTGATAATAAACTATATCACATTGAAATAACTGATTTATCCAAGATGTACAACCAGTTATTTAGAAGACTATATTCAAAGCAACATTGCCTATCTTCTCTTTCCTTTTATTTTATTTTTTGAATATTGGGACACACGGTGATGCTCAGGGTTTACTCCTGGCCATGTACTCAGAAATGGCCCTGGCTCAGGGGACCATATGGGATGCCCGGGATCGAACCAGGTCGGTCCTGGGTCAGCCACATACAAGGCAAATGCCCTGCCGCTGTGCTATCACCCTGGTCCCAACATTGCCTAACTTTTCGTTCCATAAAGCCACTACATCTATTTCACAGTCTAAATTTCAAATAATGCACTTTGGTGCATTTTTGGTATTTATCAAATATTCTAGGTAATAAAGGGCCTTGGTATTATTATAGACTAAGTCTATTCTACAGATACAGCATAAGTAAGCATTTTGCACATACAAATGGGGAGGAGATTGTTTTCCAAACTGCCTTAGTAATTTACTTATATTATCATTGGCCCTTGATTCAGAATTCAAAAAAAAAAAGTAGTTCCTTTCTGGCCTCCCAGCTTCTTGAAGGATCTCTTTCCTTCCTGGGAGCCGGGAGTCTAGCAGCATGGGGTTCGGCAGGCCTCCGCCATGCCATAGGCCTTCTTTTTTTTTTGGTTTTTGGGCCACACCCGGTAACGCTCAGGGGTTACTCCTGGCTATGTGCTCAGAAGTTGCTCCTGGCTTGGGGGACCATATGGGACACCGGGGGATCGAACCGCGGTCTGTCCAAGGCTAGCTCAGGCAAGGCAGGCACCTTACCTTTAGCGCCACCGCCCGGCCCCGCCATAGGCCTTCTTAACCAGGCCTAGGGTGGGTGCAGGACTCGGGTAACCCCAGTACCCCTCTACCGCCTTGCTCCAGATCTCCAGGGCTTCCCCGGGCCACATGCCTGGGCAAGCCAGCGAGTTGGGTCCCTTAGCGGAGCTTGAAGGTACCCTAGGCTTTCCCCCATTCGTCTCCTTAGGGAGGGTCTGGGTGGGGCTCTGAACTTCAGGACTCCCAGCTTCTTGACGCAGTCACTGGTAATCTCTTTCCAGTCTATATTTTCAAAATCACGCGGGTAGTACTCACTATCATTGAATTATGTTTTTATGTATGCAGAATGTCCGTTTGTACTCTGCCCTTTTGCACACCCCTACAAAAGATCATTTTTCTCTTTAACTTCCTTCACCCCTATCATCATTACTCCTCATTTACCCTTTTTAACTTAAGTACTGTAGAGTCCTAAGTCACAGACCAAAGTGGTGCCCTGGAGTTAACACCCACCCAACTATTCCAAAAGGCATAAAAAGGACACATGTCTTTTCAACATTTTATGGGTGTTTTCTTTGATGGCTATAACTTTTGCTGAATATTTTCTTATACAGTGACGATCCCCCCCCCCTTTTTTTTATCTTCTCTTTGTGAACTGCTCAATATGGAATTTGGTGTGAAAGAATCCCTCAGTTTAATGCTTATGTTTGAACCAAGTCATGGGTATTGTTGGACGTATTCTTACGCCCCCATATACTCTGATAACGCCATGTGGCTTTATTTCTTGTTTGCTTAGGCACACTATAATGGGAAAATACTATACATACCAATAAGTTCTTATCTAATAGAGATGGGAACACACAAATCTTGTAGTGCAATGGGACCTTACACCCTGAACATTGACATAAAGACCTGGCACAGGCCTCAGAAGAATGGGCATTCTCCATTCACCCCTGATCTAGAGAAGACATCTACAAAACATCCAAGATTGTCTATAACATCACCTGGAGGCAATCCTCTACCAGGGAACACCCTACAGCTGCTCTGACATTGATCTACTCAAAAGAGACTTTCCTTAACACTGAGAAGACTTAACAACAACAATGATCTGCTTACTGGACAAGGCTTTCTGTATTGCCCCTTAATTGTGAGGTGAAACTAGAGGATACTCCACACCAACCTGACTTCAATGTAGGATGTGCAGATTCCAGGATCTTTAATACAAAAACCTGATGCCAACAATAGAACTGCATGAAAAATAAAACTGTATTGGCACTACAATGACTTGAATTGAATAAACTAGTTTGCCTGGAGCCTAGAGTTGGTCTTATGCCAGGAAACTTCAGGGGTAGTGGTCTCCTTGTATTTAGACCAAGGCTATTCCTTTCTATGACCCCCCCCCATATTTTGGTGGGCCTATGCAAACAATATTTGCCACTCTTACACCGTTTTTACTGTGCCCTTTTGACTAACCCTTAAAAAAAAAACTCTTAAACTTTTGATGTTAACTTAAACTAATATGTATGTGCATGAATATATTAAAAAATACTATGCCTTCAATGTTAAGGAGTCACATAAATCTCATGCTTTAGGTTGATTTGTGTACTGCTAAGAAATGTTATAATGTACTACAATCTGGGGACTTGTGGACAAAGTAATTGTACATGGATTCTGCCTTATTTTTCTTAATGTTTTTTTGACTGTAAGTACAATATTTAGGCATCAGCAAGGGGATTTCTTCTGAGAACTCTGTTTATGGGCGATTGTCCTTTCACTGTAACTTTACCATGTCCTCTTTGCATCATTGTTCTCATAATTAAAAATTAAAAATAAAAAAAAATAGTTCTTAATAAAGAAAAGGAACAGAGGCCAGAGCAATAGAACAGTGGGTAAAGTATTTGCCTTGCATGAGGCTTGACCTGGGTTCAATCTCTGGCATCCTTTATGGTCCAGGATCTTTTTTTTGGGGGGGGGCCACACCAGGCGGTGCTCAGGGGTTACTCCTGGCTGTCTGCTCAGAAATAGCTCCTGGCAGGCACGGGGGACCATATGGGACACCGGGATTCGAACCAACCACCTTTGGTCCTGGATCGCTGCTTGCAAGGCAAATGCCGCTGGGCCCTGGTCCAGGATCTTATCTTTATCTTGTCAGATCACACCAGGCTGCAGTTGAGGGACACTCCCAGCTGTATACAGGGGACCATGCAGAGCTAGGGGCTGAACTTGAGTCACCTGAATATAAAGAATGCAGTCAGTTCTTTAAGCTGGTTCTCTGACCTGTGCTAATATTTAGATAACCTAGTGTATATTTTATTTAATTTATTTGATTTTGGTATGGGGTGGGGCTAGTGACAGCAATATAGAAATACACTTTCATTTTCTCTATAATAAACTTTTAAGCAAATCTTTGGAATCCAATTCAATCATCAAATGGACACTCCTTGACAATTAAAATTTTTTAAAGAATTTGTGAGCTGGAGTGATAGCACAAATAGGTAGAGCACTTATTTTGCTTCTGCCTGACCTGAGTTCAATCCTAGCATTCCATGTGGTCCCCTAAGCATCTTCAGGAGTGATCCCTGAGCACAGAGCCAGAAGTAATCCCTGAGCTTTGCCAAGTGTGACACCAAAATACAAAAAAAGAACTTTTCAAGAATTAGCTTATGTTCCTTTCAGATGATTCATTTACATTTCAAAAGGCACTTCAAGAATTTGCTATGTTGCTACATAAATATTGTGACATAGGAGATTCAGCCAGTGATATATGCCCATAAGATGCAGAGAACTAATTATTAATAAGATACTGGATAATGACAGAGTGCAAACAGCATGACATAGGCATTACTATGCCATTGGAAATTCTATCAGAATCTCTGGTAGCACTTGCATGTTGCATGAGGTCTAGCATATGCATTGATTGACTATGCAACTTATACTCTTAGAGTTAGAAAGCTAGTAGACACCTAGGACAGAAATAAGATATGATATGATATTATATGATATAATAAATACAATATAATATAATAATGTGTTAAAATAAAAGTTGAACACAACAAACTAAATGGGGCCAATCTGAAAGCTCCTGAATCTGTCAGACTCCTGACAGAAGCCAGACTGATTAAGTCTAGCCCCTAAAATCTCTGCTTAGATGATATTCCACATGTCCCAAATTACCTTGGCTCATTCTCAGAAATTTGGGTATAGTATACCTGGACTTCCAGTGTATTAGGCCCAAAATTAAAGGATATTTTTGTTTGTTTGTTGTTGTTGTTGTTTTTGCTTTGTTTTGGGGTAATACCATATCGGCAGCACTCAGGGTCACTCCTGGCTCTGCAATCAGAAATTGCTCCTGGCAGGCTCTGGGGACTCTATGGGATGCCAGGATTCGAACCACTGTCCTTCTGCATGCAAGGCAAACACCCTACCTCCATGCTATCTCTCCAGCCCCAGGAACATCTTTTATTTTTATGTGGCAAGTAAATTCCAAATGTGTTAATATTTTGTCCAAGTCAAGGAAAATTCACAAAGGCAGAATCTAGTCTGGCAGCAGTCAGTCTGTAGCCTCTTGGGTTAAAATTTCTGAATGAGAGATACAGCAGATAAAGTGCTTACATTGAATGTGGCTGACTCCTGTTTGGTCTTGGCTCTGAGCCCTGTTATGTGTGATTTCTGAGCACAAAGCCAGGAGTAAGACTTGATACTTCTGGATGTGACCCAAAAACAAAGATAAAACTTTTAAAATAAGTAAATAAATTAAGTCTCTGAATAATAAGTATGTTATTGGAGGTATAGTGTCTCAGTTAACTGGTGATGTAGAGACTCCCACATTCCAGGGACTTCTTGCTCTAGAAAATTCTAATAAAAATCAGATGATAAAAAAATGTCTGAAATGGCCATCTTAACAATGATTTTAGCTAGTACTTCCCATCCACTAACTTCATTAACCAGATGATCTCATTTATATTTCACAAAAGCTCTATGAGGAAAATGTTGCTATCTCCATTGTTCTAATGAGGAAACTGAGACTTAAAGAAGCCAGTGTGAACAGTCAGGCAGGTAGTAAATAGTAAAAGCTAGATTTGAATTCATATCAAACTTGACTCCAAACTCTTATCTTTGGCATCAGCTTCCCAAGGTGGAGTTCAACTTTCTCCTGTCTCTTGGGGCATTTTTTTAAAATGAGTGTTGAATGAATTCCTTTTGAACTCTCATTGCTATGAAAATTATGACCTTGAATATCTTCTATAAAAATACCTTTTTTTGCTTTGGTTCAGCATTTAGTCACTGGTAAAGACCAAATCTTTAGGAACATAGGGCTCCTGAAAAATTTAGCGCCAAAATGCTAAAGATGCTAAACTTGATGGTGTGTGCGTCTGCCCAAGGTGCTAGGGGGTTACCAGGGCCATGCCTGGTGCACAGAGACCACCAGGGCTACTACCAGTGGTGCTTCAGGAGCCAAGTATTGTCAAACTCAGGGCCTTAGATCTTCTAGCTATGTGTTCTACCACTTGAATCATATCCTGGCTCCAGTTTCATATTCATAAATGAGGTCCTGGTTTCTCTGGTGCAAAAACAGTAGAGTGTTCTCTGATGTCCTTCTATCCTACATCAGGGGTCTTAAATTCAATTTAACTGGGGGCCGCAGGAGGCAAAGTCGGGGTGAGGCAGGGCCACATAAGAGACTTCACAAAAAAAAAAGTCCTCAAACGTCATTATTAACAGTTTTAATTATTTCTTCTGAACATGAATAGAACATTGAGTGAAGATCATGAACAGTTCTTCTGAACATGGCATCTTTTGCCTATTCCTTGCTGCCAGAGACTTGACAGTGATTCTTCTCACAAATCTGAACCATATATGGCTTTAAAGAGGAAGCAGTTGAGACCCTCAGTATGGCTTGAAGATGATCATCATTGGGGCCGGGAAGGTGGCGCTAGAGGTAAGGTGTCTGCCTTACAAGCGCTAGATAGCGTAGGACAAACCGCGGTTCGATCCCCCGGCGTCCCATATGGTCTCCCCAAGCCAGGGGCGATTTCTGAGCTCATAGCCAGGAGTAACCCCTGAGCGTCAAACGGGTGTGGCCCAAAAACCAAAAAAAAAAAAAAAAAAAAGATGATCATCATTAAGTCTAGACTTATTGAAGTTCAATGTGGAGAATAACTTTTCACACAAATACGTGCTCCCAAAAAGGCACATAGTGCGCTTGAACATTCGGGAAAGCTCAGGGAAGCTGGGGGGCAGTTCTCTCAAAAATTGCCCATGCAGGGCCCAGAGAGATAGCACAGCAGTGTTTGCCTTGCAAGTAGTCGATCCAGGACCAAAGGTGGTTGGTTCGAATCCCCGTGTCCCATATGGTCCCCCGTGCCTGCCAGGAGCTATTTCTGAGCAGACAGCCAGGAGTAACCCCTGAGCATCGCCGGGTGTGGCCCAAAAAACAAAACAAAACAAAAATATTGCCCATGCATGTCTGCTTTTTCACTAATCTCCCTGAACTTGGCTTTGAGATCAGAGTTGCATTGCAGGTCAATGAGCTCCATTTGAAGCACAGGAAGGGCATCTTGCCCATCAAAGAAAAAGGGGTCCACAAAAATTTGGAAAGTGGCTCTGTGCTTTTTGAAGTCTGCAAATCTGTGATCAAATTCCTTCTCTAGCTTAAAAATAGCATCAACATATTTCTCACCACTGAATGGTATGCCTGCATCCACAAGTTCCTTGCATGCTGGGAAATGGCAAAGGTTTGTCTGAGAGAGCTGGGATTTCCATAACACAAGTTTTGTGGAGAATGCTCTCCCGTTGTCATAGGCAGCACTGATAAGCTGCCCCGGGCCTTGTAACATCTTGTTTAGTACATTCAACTTATGTGTGATGTCAACAAGAAAAGCTAAGTCCATGAGCATTTGTGATCACTCAACTCAGAAGCAGCATTCCCATCCTTCTCCATGAAGGCTTTCACTTCTCTCAACTCAAAAACTCTTTTCAGGACATTTCCCCTGCTGAGCCAATGTACCTCGGTGAAATAGAGCACATCTCCATATTCTGACTCCATTTCCTCTAAAAAAGCACGGAACCTCCTGTGCTTTAAGCCCCTGGATCTGATTTGGTTGATGCATTTCACAACAACAGACATCACATTGTCACACGGCAGACATTTACTGCAAAGGGCCTGCTGATTGATAATGCAGTGAAGAGCAATGGCCTTCTCTACACCCTCCTCTTCAAGTTTTTTTGAACAAGTGCCATCAGTCCATTTTTCCTCCCTGTCATTGATGGCGCTCCATCGGTTATTATTCCAATAAACCTCTTCCATGGCAAACCTGCATTCTCAATGGCATCACACAGATGCCGAAATATCTCATTAGCGGTGGTCTGGCCATGCTTTGGAATTATTGTGAGCAGCTCCTCTGTCAATTCAAAATTGCAATCAACACCATGGACATAAATTGTGAGCTATGCAGTGTCTGTTATATCTGTGCCCTCGTCAAGAGCAATTGAGTATGCATCAAAACATTTGACTTTCTCACACAGTTGATGATAAATGTCACTTGACATGTCAGAAATGTGCTCTGCCACAGTGTTGGCAGAAAGGCTGGTTTTTCTAAACTGATCTTTCTTCTCCAGACAGATAATACTTGCAGCCTGTAACATGCATTTTTTTTTTTAACAAACTCTTCTTTTGTGAATGGTTTCCCTGCCTTAGCAATCATCTCACTAACCATGGAACTTATGCAACATTCGACTGATGCAACATTCTCTTTGGTTGATTTCCTGAAGAAATCTTGTTGCCTCATTAGACATGCTTTAAGACTGGCAACCTGCTTGGCTCTCTCATTTCCTTGATATTTTGCACATTCCTCAACATGTTTAGTTGAATAATGGCGTTTCAAGTTGTATTCCTTGTGCACTGCAACTTTCTCTGAGCAAATAAGACATGTGGGGATGCCCCTGTGCTCAACAAAGAAATACTGCATCTCCCACTTTTCCTGAAATTGTCTGTGCTCGTCATCAATCTTTCTCTTCACTACAGGCTTTGATGAAGTCATGATGAAGGTATGACAAAATCTAATTCTGTAATAAACTTCTCTCCCTTAGGCCTCCGATAATGCAAGGGACAGTGGGCAGGAGCAGCGGAAATGACGTCTGCGCTAGGCACAAAGTATTCGCGATTATTCGCTTACCGAATATTCGCAATAAAAAATCGCATTAGTAAGAAAAAAATAGCAAAAAAATCGCATTACACATTTGCATACCCCAAACAGAACTGCTCGCAGTATGCGAATGTTTAATTCAATTTTTTCTTACTAATGAGATTTTTATTGCGATTATTCGGTAAGCAAATAATCGTGAATACTGTGATATTTGAAGGCCAGCCACAGGCCACAAAATGTTGTACATAGGGCCGCAAATGGCCCATGGGCCGTGATTTTGAGATCCCTGTCCTACATCCTTGTAACACCAACTTCTTACTCTCTACAACCATTAACTAAGGCAAATGCATCTCTCCTGCTAAAGCATTTATTTATTTATTTATTTGTTGGGTTTTGGGTTCCTCCTGGCTCTGCGCTCAGAAATCACTCCTAGCAGGCTCAGGGGGTCATATGCGATGCCGGGATTCGAACCACCTTCCTTCTGCATCTAAGGCAAATGCCCTACCGCTGTGCTATCTCTCTGGTCCTTGCTAAAGCATTTAAATAAAACAGACTAGAGAAACCACCATTTGGCACTGATAACTTCTATCACATTAGATTTTTTGCTTACCATTTTACTGGCCTGAGTGTTCACTGCCCTATCAGACACTGACACTGGAACTACTTGTTGCTGGAGTTGGACAAATTCTCTTACCTTCAACTCTTCAGCCTGATTTTTCATTGCCAAAGTTCTGGAATGTCTTATAAACCAAGGCACACCCATTAAGATGATCCTGATCCCAGTTAATAAAGTAATACATTTTTTGTGCTTGTTATGAAACCATGGATCTTATTTAACTTTCCTGTGTTATGCACATAAACAGTCAATTTAGCTACATATAAATAGATACAAAATTTTCAATAACCTAGATGTAAAAGATTAGGAATCTTGTGCATCTGGTTTATCTACTATATAGAAAAGATAAAAATATGTTAGATGGGACCGGAGAGATAGCACGGAGGTAATGCATTTGCCTTACAATCAGAAGATCTATGGTTCGAATCCCGGCACCCCATATGGTCCCCCAAGCCTGCCAGGAGCAATTTCTGAGCATAGAGCCAGGAGTAACCCCTGAGCACTGCCAGGTGTGACCCAAAAAACAAAATATATATTAAATTATATTAAATTAGATGTTAAATGTTTAAAAGATGTTAGATATAGAGCCGGAGCAGTGGCACAGTGGAAGGATATTTGCCTTGCACATGACTGACCCAGGACAGACCGCAGTTCGATCCCCCGGGCATGTGTGAGTTCCTCAAGGTAATGAGTTTCCCTCATCCCATACTTCCCTTTGAGTTTCAGACAATTATAATAAAACAAATTAAATTTAGAAAATTTGTAAGAACTTTAAAGCCAAAACATTTTATTTGGAGGTACTGAGGAAAGGGAAGGAGATGAGAGAGACAGCGAGCGAGAGAGAGAGAGACAGAGAGAAAGAGAGAGAGCCTCTGAAGACCACTAGCTTCTTCTCTGAAGGCAGAGAGTGCCCCAGTACACAACCCATCATAAATGTAAGAAAGTCCACATCTCAAGAGGGAAGATACAGTGATTTATGCATACAAGAAACACATGTGCCTTATAGTAATTTTTTTTTTTATTTTTGGGTCACAGCCAGTGGCACTCAGGGGTTACTCCTGGCTCTGTGCTCAGAAATTGCTTCTGGCAGGCACGGGGAACCATATGGAATGCCTGGATTCAAATCAATGTCAGTCCTGAGTCTGCTGCTTGCAAGGCAAAGGCCCTACCACTGTGCTATCTCTCCGGTCTCCATATAGTAATTTTAATTTTATAATAGTCTATGATAACTATCTAAATAGTGCTCATTAATGACTTAGTATTCATCCTTTAAGCCTTTTTATATTCATTATGGGGAGTTTATATTCATTAAAATTTTCCCTCTAAGTTGAAATTATTCTCTCAATATTCCACTTTCTTTGTTTATATATATAAACTATATATAGCTATATATGTATATAGCTTCCACCTAGTATTTTATAACATAAACATTTTCCTATGTCATTCTTTAGAAGCCTGATTTATAATGAGTAAATTCTATTTTCTGGAAGTGTAATTTTCTTTTTTTTGTGTGTGTGTGTGTGTGATTTTTGGGTCACACCCGGCAGTGCTCAGGGGTTTTCCCTGGCTCTGTGCTCAGAAACTGGTCCTGGCAGGCACAGGGGACCATATGGGACGCCGGGATTTGAACCGATGACCTTCTGCATGAAAGGTAAACGCCTTACCTTCATGCCATCTCTCCGGCCCCGGAAGTGTAATTTTCTACCTTTCTGTGTTTCATTCAATTACTTCCAACTCTTCATGGGTAACATGAACTTCTTGGTACATGAAGCTGAGTTTGTACTAACCCTCATTTCATGGGATTAGATTCTTTGTGTGTGTGTGTGTGTGTGTGTGTGTGTGTGTGTGTGTGTGTGTGTGTGTGTGGTTTTTGGGTCACACCCAGCAGTGCTCAGGGGTTTTTCCTGGCTCCGTGCTCAGAAATTGCTCCTGGCAGGCACGGGGGACCATATGGGGCGCCGGGATTCGAACCGATGACCTTCTGCATGAAAGGTAAACGCTTTACCTCCATACTATCTCTCCGGCCCCGGGATTAGATTCTTGAAAGGCTTAAGTGTTTGGTCAAAACCAGGGATCTGTCTACATATTGGTAAATTGGTCTCCAAATACTATTTACAGTCTTGCATTTCAGACAGCATTTCAGAAAGTTGAGCTAGTATAACCAGCACTTAATTTCTTTCTCCTATAAATTAGAGCTAGTTATATTTAGTCTCAGGAGTTCTTATCGATTCTCTCTGAATGCCCATGGATGTCTCTAGAGCTACCTGCACTTGCTGCTTCTGAGCCTTTAAGCTTGTGAAGGGGAGTCCTATCCTCATCATCAAACTGATATATGTTTCTTTTCACTATTGTCTACTCCCATTCTTGGGCTAATTCCTCTCTTGCTTTTCTCCTCCTCTTACTGAATAGATTTTTCTGGAAAATTGAACTATACATCCTATATCATGCCTGCTCTTTACCAGAGGTCACTGAGGATATTCCTTAAATAGTTCCTCTATTTGTTGCTCTATTGACCTTGACATTTTTTGTTTGTTTGTTTGTTTTTGGGTCAGACCCGGCTGTGCTCATGGGTTACTCCTGGCTCTACACTCAGAAATAGCTCCTGGCAGGCTTGGGGGAACCATATGGGATTCGGGATTTGAACTACCATCCTGCATGTAAGGCAAATGCCCTACCTCCATGCTATCTCTCTGTCCCCTTGACATCTTTTTTTAGTAATTATTTTATTGCCCATGATATTTGTTTTATTATATCTTGTTTTTCCCCATTTGTTTTCCTTTTTAATAACTCTAAATTCAAACTTAGAAAAGCTTGCCATTGCCTTGAGAAACAAAATAACAAAGCTTTTCTATTATTTGCTAACCTAATCTCATTTAAGAGAGAAATGGTAGATATTTAGCAAGAGTACAATTTATACAATTAATGATGCAGATCTCAATCTGGTGGCATTAAAAGGAGATGGTAGCATTGTTGACAAAATGATAATCTACTGGTGGTGTTTGCAGAAAAGAAGCCCTTGCAAATTCTAAACAACTGTAAACTCTGTTAGAAAAGGCTAAAGTACCAAAAAAAAAAAAAAAAAAAAAAAAAAAAGGGCCAAAGAGATAGCATGGAGGTAAGGCATTTGCCTTGCATGCAAAAGGACAGCGGTTCGAATCCCGGTATCCCATATGGTCCCCTGAACCTGCCAGGAGCGATTTCTGAGCGTTGAGCCAGGAGTGACCCTGAGTGCTGCCAGGTGTGACAAAAAAAAAAAAAAAGGAAAAGAAAAGGCTAAAGTGTCTTACAGACCAGAAAAGGAGCTAGGTTAGTAAAAATGTCTCAATGAAGTTTGAGTAAAATACTGACTTGGAGAGTTACTTAAACTTGGATATGTAAAAATAGAGTAATATTTGGGTCATGCTTACAAGGGTCTCAGGTTCAAATAAACTACTGTACAATATACCACCTCACAGGTCACATGCTTTTCCAGGGACTTTTCTTTCCCTGGATAGGTGCTGGCAGAGAGTATGCTCAGTCTCTTTCCTATAGAGATGCCTAGACCCTGAGCCAAAACATGACAAAGGAAGAGAGATGGGATGAAACATTCAGAAATTCAGCAAAGAAAATACCCTCTTTCTTCATGGCCCCAGTTTTCCTTATGCTTAATGAGACAAAACACTTAGGGTGTCTGAAGTGGAACTCCTTGGGTTGAATGTTTTCAGGTCTACTGGACCAGTCAGACATCCAGTCTGCATTTTTCCCCAACGCCTCAACATCTTTCTCACCTTCTACAGCCTCTTCTTCTGATTGAGAGTTGTGATCCTGGCAGGTATGCATTTCCAACCATCAAACATGATCTGCCTGTCTTCTTGCAGTGAAGGGCTGTCACAGTGAGAACTACATCTGGAACTATTCTGTCTTGATTCATGTTGTACATCCAAAAAAATCTTTTCCGTATCTCCATTGTAGATTGAGGATGAGGAAGGTACATGTTCTAGCCCCCCATTCTTTCCATTACCATTATCTTTGCTACTGCTGCTGTTCATGGGTATCTCCACCCAGGAACTGTTGAGGCCAGCCAGCAGTGGCAGACTGTTCGCCTTCCTTGCAATTTTTGTTGTTGTGGGGGGTGATGGCTGCTCTATTAAGTGAGACGACATCGTCAGACGGCTAGAATTGCTGCAATCACAGCAAGACTGGTTCGGGCTCCGGGGCAGCTACACAACAAATATGACCAGCTTTCTTCTGGATTTCCACCTTGGTGTTAGTTTTGCCTAACATTCACATTTTGGTTCAGGACTTCTGCTCCTACCCCATGTGTTGCAAGCCTGGTAAGAAACTGATATTTCGGGGCTGGAGAGATAGCATGGAGGGTAAGGCGATTGCCTTTCATGCAGAAGGTCATCGGTTTGAATCCCGGCATCCCATATGGTCCCCCAAGCCTGCCAGGAGCGATTTCTGAGCATAGAACCAGGAGTAACCCCTGAGTGATGCTGGGTGTGACCCAAAAACCAAAAAAAAAAAAAAAAAAAAAAAAAGAAACTGATATTTCAAGACCTTGCTTTGGCATATTAGGGGAGTGTACTAAACATGCGCTGAAAGACTTGGCAGTTTTCCAGTTTCATCTTAATAAAGCCTAGTCTACTACCCAGATTTCTTCCCTTCCAGCACCGTTTCCATTTGATCCTTCCTACTTGTGATTTGTTCAAGCTCTGTTTCTTCTGTTGCTCTTGGTTGACCTTCCCTTTGATCTCTGGCCCACCCTACACTGTTGCCTTTCCATACTTGGCCCTTGTCTCCTGCCTTGGCATTAGTGGCCTGGTTTGACTTCCCTGTGAACTGTACACATAAGCTGCCCTGGGAGACATAACCAGGCATTCCTGAGGGTCCTGCCTCTTCCCTGACTTTGGACCTGCTCCAGAAACTTTAAGGATAATTATATCCCTTCAATTTCATGTTTTGTTTTTGTTTTTGTTTTGTTTTTTTTTTCCTGAGAAGGTAAGACTTTGCTTACTTTGCTCTGGTTAGCTCAGACTTAGAAAATCCTCTTCTAGGTTCAGACCTTGAGAAGCAATGTACAGAATAGGAATGGCCACTTACAGCTAAAGAAACGCTAGGAAATAATCAATTAGTACATAGAATACCTTGATTCTAAGGTGAGAGGTTATTTTATCAGAGACATTAGAGGACATTAAGACAAAGAGAGTGAGAAGTTATCTCCTGTTTTGAAAAGCCAAAACCCAAACTTTTAGGAAGAGAGTAAGGTACCTCTCCACTCTTGCAGCTGTTAAAAACTTGGTACAGACCCAGGAATGTGACTATGGGGAGATGGGGAGAAATATTGCTCTTGTTTCTGGCCCATTTTATGAGCCAGCAGGCAAGGCGTATGATGGTATTTTTTTTCTATTCAAGCTGCTTTTGATTAAATGAAACTAAAAACCTATTCAGAGTTCAGGCAAATGGAATGAAAGGAAGAACTGATCCTTCCAAAGAAAATTTAGCAGGGAAATAGAGAATGACAGTAAGATTGACATGTCCAGAATAATAGGTGAGCCATGCTCAGAAGCCAGGTAACAGATAGACACAGTATTTGTCATTCTGCTCTTTGGGGCTTTTTCCTAGACTCCCTTTAGCCTATGAATATCTCAGGAACTCCTAAAGTCCATTCCAGAAACTACTCACAACAGTAATAGTCTCTCACTTCCAAACTATGCTACGAAATGATGAGAACTTCGCAGAGGACTCTGAGTCTCACTTCCCAGGAGAAATTAATTTTTCCAGAGTATTGTGTCTACTATGCTATCTTAATAGCTACTGATACCCCTTTGCCTCTCTCGTTGTCCCCATCCCTCCCCCCCCCCAACACTTTTCTCTCCTCCCTGCTTAAAGCCATAAACTTTGATGTTTCTTATCTGCATGGTAGTAGAGCTCAGAGTGAAGAAAATAGAGACCATCTGGGAAAACTAACTCACTCATTCTCACAACTCTGGTTCAAAAAAGAGATCTTTGAGAATAATCTGAATTTCTGTTAGACAATAACTCACCTGCTCATATTCATATCTTCTTCAGCCCTGAAGTTTCCCATTTAAGGCTTCCGAATTAAAAACTTATGGTTCATGAGTTATATATTCAAATAAATTCTTTGTGACAAATCATCATGAGCCCCGAAGGAAGTACACCCATTGGCATCCTTTCAGCATTATAGCATTCATTGGGTAGCATATATGTGAAGAAACTAAGACTCATAAAGGTGAAGTGATTTGCATCAGGTCATATGAGTCAATGGGACGCCAGGGAAAGAATTCAGGTCCACTGTTTTTAGTCTAGATACCTTCCCATTACTTTATCATGTTTTCGTCAGAGTTTTGTTCATCTTTGGCTTATGCTACACTGTATCTTATCTTGAGTTGAGATTATTTCTATAGTTTAGAAATGAATCAGTAACCTGTCTAGCATTTTATTTCTGACTTTCTACAATAGAAGGAACCTCAAAATAATATAGTCTGGGAGATATAGCACAGCAGGTAGGGTGTCTACCTTGCACGTGGCCTACCCGGGACAGATGGTGGTTAGATTCCCAGCATCCCATATGATCCCCTGAGCCTGCTAGGAGCAATTTCTAAGTGAAGAGCCAGGAGTAGCCCCGAGAGTCACAAGGTGTGACCCACAAAACCAAAACTAAAACAAAATAAAACTATATATATCCTATATATATATATACCGTATTTGCCGGCATATAAGACAACTGGGCGTATAAGACAATCCCCTAATTTTGCAGTTAAAACATAGGTTTAGGCCTATATTCGCTGTATCAGACAGAACGTTCCTGTGCTGCAACTGTATGTACCACAGTGAGCCAATCACAACAAGCAAAGGTTCAAAGGTTATACTGTGATAGACTTCCTCTCTGACTCTGGCCAATCTGAGCAGGCTTTTTACAGTGTAGATTCGGATGCAGAACACTGTCTAGTTTGCATGCATCAAAAGCCTGCTTGGATTGGTTGAGTTAGAGAGGCGGTCTGAGCAGCTTTGCAGTGATTGGTGCAGGATCGATTGGAAAATTCGTTTCGTGGCAATATTCAGACAATTTTCGTTTAGCGGCATATTGAAACATTTTTCGGGATATACTCGGCGTATAAGACGACCCCCAATTTTCAGTTGACTTTTTTTTGTTTCAAAAGTCGTCTTATATGCCGAAAAATACAGTGTGTGTGTGTGTGTGTGTGTGTGTGTGTGTGTGTGTGTGTGTCCTGCCAAAACGCAGAGTTGGGACATTATGGACTTGGATTGTCAGCTGGTGTATTAATAATCCCAAATCCTAGAGAGTTTTTTGGGGGAGTCTCATTTAAGATGCAGTTCTGCTGGAGGGGATGTGGAGAGAAAGGAACTCTTCCCACTGCTGGTCGGATTGCCATCTAGTTCAGCCTTTATGGAAAACAATATGGAGATTCCTCAAAAAACTGGAAATTGAGTTCCCATATGATCCCGCTAGACCACTCCTAGGGATAATACCCTAGGAACACAAAAATACAATTTAAAAATCTCTTCTTCACACTGATATTCATTGAAGTGCTATTTATAATAGCCAGACTCTGGAAACAACCAAGATGCTCTTCACCCTTCAACAGAGAAATGGCGAAAAAACTGTGGTACATCTACACAATGGAATATTATGCAGCCATCAGGAGAGATGAAGTCATGAAATTTTCTTATACATGGATGCACATGGAATCTATTATGCTGAGTGAATTAAGTCAGAGGGAGAGAGATAGACACAGAATAGTCTCACTCATCTATGGGTTTTAAGAAAAATAAAAGATATTTTTGTAATGCCCAGAGATAATAGAGATGAGAGCTGGAAGGTCCAGCTCACAATATGAAGCTCACCACACAGAGTAGTGAGTGCAGTTAGAGAAATAACTACACTGACAACTATTATACCAATGTAAATAAATGAGGAAAGTAGAAAACCTGTCTCAAATACAGAAGGGGTGGTGAGAGGAGGGAGATTTGGGGCACTGTTGATGGGAAAGTTACACTGGTGAAGGTGGGTGCTCTTTATATAACTGAAACCCAACTACCATCATGTCTGTAATCAAGGGGCTTAATATAGATATAAAAAGTAATGTAAAAAATGCAGGGTTTTGTTGTTTTTTTTGCCAAAAAATAAAAAAGTAAGGCATTTGCCTTGCACATGGCTGACCCAGGTTCATTCCCAGCACTCTGTATGGTCCCCTGAGCCTGCCAGAAGTAATTTCTGAGTACAGAGCCAGGAGAAACCCCTGAGCGCTGCCAGGTGTGGCCCAAAAATCAAAAAGTAAATAAATAAAAATAAAGCACTTGTGGGGCTGGAGAGATAGCACAGCTGCCTTGCACGCAGCCAATTCAGGACTGACCATGGTTTGAATCCCAGCATCCCATATAGTCACCCGTGTCTGCCAGGAGCAATTTCTGAGTGCATAGTCAGGAGTAACCCCTGAGTACAGCCAAGTATGACCAAAAAACAAACAAACAAACAAACAAGCAAAAAACACTTGTAACTTTTTATGTTTATTGTATATTTACATGTGGACAAGGATCTTTACCTTTCTCTCTGTCCTTCTGTCTCTGTCACTGCTCTTTCTTGTCTCTCTTTCTCTCCTTAATATATCCAAGAGCCTAGAACAGAGTTTTGGGATTTGTCAGAGTTCAAATATGCAATATATACTAGTTGTGTGTTAGTTAAAGAAATACATTGGCATATTTAAACAGAGTAGGTCTACTTCAACTGCCAATGGTTATCTTCTGTAATAGAAATACAGACAAATCCCTGAGCCACTCACTTTAATTTAACTTTTCTTATTAAATCAAATTAGATCTGAGTAAAGATTTTATATACATGTATATATATTATGTATAAATTATTTTATCTATTATACATGTAAGTGCATGTAAGGACATTTATATTAATTTATACAGATAGACGATGATATAAATTGTGTCTGTTAATAGGATATGAATTTTCTTCTCTTTTCTATTTTGAGGCAGTGTTTATCTTAAAGGCCAAAATTTCATTACATATCCCACAGAACAATGAATGTCTGGAGTGAAAGTCCAGAAAAAAATTCCCTTTAAAAGTCCAGAAAAAAATTCCCTTTAAAACTCCCGGAGTCCGGGCCCTGAGAGAGCACAACGGTAGGGCATTTGCTTTGTATGAAGCCAATTCAGGATAGATGGTGAAAAAAATAAAACTCCCAGAATCTATTTCTGGCCCAGATCCAGTTAGATGACTGAATCATTTGCCATGTTGATACTTGGAGATGGGTTATCATTTTAGAATGAAACTTTGGCGTCTGCTTTTGTCTAAATTAGCCTTGCTAGTTGTTTCTTAGTCCTGGCTGATTAATCTATTCATAAACACTTGATTAATCTATTCATAAATATTCTTTTAATTAACATATGCATTTCCCATTCTTTGTAAGGCATTGTGCTAAGTCCAGGTTACATAGGATAAAAGGGCAAAGTTCTTGTAAAGAATCTAATCTAGGGGCCGGAGAGATAGCATGGAGGTAAGGTGTTTGCCTTTCATGCAGGAGGTCATCGGTTCGAATCCCAGCGTCCCATATGGTCCCCCTTGCCTGCCAGGAGCAATTTCTGAGCCTGGAGCCAGGAATAACCCCTGAGCACTGCCGGGTGTGACCCAAAAAACCACAAAAAAAAAAAAAAAAAAAAAAAGAATCTAATCTAGAGGATGTAATGGATAAGTAAAAAAGCCAATTATAATACAATATAATTGCTCTTTACAGCTGATAACAAGATGCTTAAGGAATACAAAGAATTAGAATATATTCATGGTCTCTAAGTAATCCAGAATCACTGCCAAATTCAGCCTTATACAATCTGAGTTTTTAAGATTGTATCAGCTCTTCTGTCTGCTCTGAATGGCAATTGCTGGTAGCCAGGAACAAAAGGTGCAAAATTTATTGCTATAATTACGACAGTTATTACATTGTAGTGATAACAATATTGAGGAAAAGGCAGTTTATAGGATGAAAAATGCAATTATTTTACCACATAGCTATCACTACATTTTAAGATAATCATATAATAAATTTATTAATTCAGTATCTATAGTGGTAGGTACTACTTAAGGTGTTAGAAATATATCAGAGATTAAAATGTATGAAGCTGTGGTTCTCAAAGAATTTTTTTCTTGTTGGAGAAACCTAAAAGAAGCAAATGATTAAGTAATAGTAAATATATGACTTAGAAACATGAGTCCAATTTATAGTAAATCCACTAAGTTCCTGAGTCCAAACAAAGATCATTCTCAAAGTATTAACATCAATAATCAACAATTTTGGAGGACAGAATAGAGGCAGCTAAAGAAATGAACATTATAATTTTGTACTAGGGTTATATTAACGATCCTTTTGCAATAATTTAGTCCAAAAAAGAGAATGAGATTCCTTTAGAACACTATTCCATTGTTAGCCTCAAATTAGTCAGGTAAAAAACAAGAGGTAGTTCATGTGCTGGAGATCTTGCTGAGATACAAGCATTCCAGAGGGCGGGAAACAAATCCTGTGAATGTTCAGAGATAAACTTCTTCAATAATGTTTTCAGGAGCTGGTATTTAGAGGTTTCCCTCAGAGTAAAACATTCTTTACTGTATCTTACTTCCTCTACTACAAAGAAAGTGCATGCCTGATATATATTATGAATAAGGAAAGCAGCACATTCTTTTTGTTGTTGTTTGGGGGCCACACCTAGTATTGTTCAAGGGTTACTCCTGGCACTACTCAGGGGACCATATAGGATGCTGGGGATCAAACATGGGTCAAGCACATGCATAAGAGCCATACCTGCTATACTATCTCTCCAGTACTTAAAGCAGCACATTCTATATATGTTACACCAGCACATATAATAGTGTCATGGAAGACTACAGCTTGGAATGGGGGCCTTAGAAGAAAAGGAATCTGCAGCAGGTCCATAACAAATAGCTGGGATGTGTGGGCCACAAATTCTGATTAATCTACACTATCAAAGTTGTTCTAGAACTGAAGTTCTAGAACCTAAACATGCCATCTATAGTTAACATGATGTATCTGTGAAGGAAATAAAAAGGTTCTTTTCTTCATTTGGTTTTGGGATCAGACCTGGTAATGCACAGGGGTTTCTCCTTGCTCTGTGCTCAGGGCTCAGGAATTACTTATGGTTGTGCTCAGGGGACAATATGGGATGTTGAGGATATAGACCCAGGTTGACTACATGTGAGGCAAGTTCTTGAAGATCCCTGGTAGACATTTGGAATGCTTGGTATTAATACTCCAAATACCCAGAACTGGGCATTATGAGTTAGGGTACCGATCAAGTCATCAGTGTAAAATCACCCCATGCACCATATTTTCAACCCCAGGTGAATGAGTCTGAATCAGGGTTGCGTATGAAATAATCCAAACCAGGCTAAGAGTAAAGACAAGTGCAGTCTGATAATTTTCTACCTCATATGGAGAGCTAGCTGCCTGCCAGAACTGCCGTTTTTATTGAGTACAGAAACCACCTCTGAGTGGGGCAGCAAGGAGCGATAGCTCAGGCTATCCTGAGCCAGTCCCACCCAGGTCTAAAAGTAAGATAATCTCTGTTTTGGGGTAAATCCAAGTTATAAACAAACATACAAAGGAACAAGGGATGATTTTTGTTTTATGTAAAATAAGGTGTTCCCTTAGAATAAGGACAGAGTCAGAAGTCATTCAGAAATAGATGGAAATGATAAGTTAGGGATTGACCCCAAGCAGTGTCAGAGGACAAAAATAAGTTTCAGAAGCAAGTAGTCCAACCTTCCATGCCAACCACCATGGGTACAACAGCACCTCTCTCTTACTTGCATTGTACCTATCAATGGCATATGGGGTTCTTTTAAGACAAGCTGAATGAGAAATATTGATCTAAATTATAGGTGCACTGGCTTCACATATATAACTACAAAGCATATATTGACAGCAGCTACATTGAAGATGCCATCAAGGATTAACTTAAAAAAATTAACTTGGGGCCGGAGAGATAGCATGGAAGTAAGGCATTTGCCTTTCATGCAGAAGGTCATTGGTTCGAATCCCAGCGTCCCTGAGCCTCCCATGAGCGATTTCTGAGCGTGGAGCCAGGAGTAACCCCTGAGCACTGCCAAGTGTGACACAAAAACAAACAAACAAACAAAATTAACTTGAAGAAAAATATTCTCCCGAAGGACAGAGGTGCAATCAGTGAACTTGAAATACAAAATTGTATATTTGTTTTCTATTGTCCTGTCACAAAATAACCTTAATCCTTAGCAACATAAAAAAACACATATCTCATAGTTTCTGCTGGTTTGAAATTTGGGTGTGACTTGGCTAGCTCCTCACTCAGGAACTCTCACAAGACTTCAATCAAGATCTCAGCCAAGTTGGAGTCACCACCAGGCCAGAACAAGGGAGGATTTGCAACAAAGTACACTCACGTGGTAGTTCACAGGATTCAGGTTCTCACAGGATGTTAAACAGGACCTATGTCCTTGCTACTGTTGGCTATAGGCTTTCCTCATTTCTTTGTCCCAAGGCTTTCTTATAAAATCACTCACAATCTTGCAACTGACTTCTAAGTAAGAAGAGAAGAGAAAGCAAGTAAGATGGATATTGATCTTTTTGCAATTAAACTCTCAAGCCATATCTTATTACTTTGCTGTGACTAGAAGTCACTAGCTTCAGCCCACACTCAAGGGAGGGGATTGCATAAGAGTTTGAATACCACTAAGAAGAAATCATAGGGAGCTGTCTTAGGAACTGCCTTGCACACTAGATTCCTGGATAATGGCCAGCAGAAGCTGCCTATAAGAGCTTTAGAATAGTTAGCTTCCTGGACAGCTAAGGTATTGATTTGTGGCAGTGCCCACAGGAGGGAAAGCCATCTTTCAGAACATGAAAAGTACCTTTCAAAAGGCTTCTCGATTAATCTATTTCCTCTCTAAGAAAAATGCTCAAGATAGTCTTACTTATTATTTTCCTGATAATTCTGGACTCTACAGAGTTAAAAGTCCTGGTATCAGGCCAGAATGATAGAACAGCAGCTAGGGCACTTGCCTTGCACATGGCTAACCCAGGTTCAATCCCCAGCATGTCATATGTTCCCTAGCGCTGCCTGGAGTAATTTCTGGGTGCAGAGTCACGAGTAACCCCTGAGCATCACCAGGCGTGGCCCCAAAACAAAACAAAACAAAACAAAAGGCCTGATCCTCTTGCCAAGAAACAGAGGAGAGATTTGAATTGAATTATGAGGTACAGTTGCTACCTGCATAATTCAGATCCCTTGTACCTGGAGTTCAGTAATCAAGGAGTAAAATTATTATCTTGGCAGAAAGTATTAATACTTTTGACAGGAAAAAAAGAATTGATTTATACGCTGGAAGTAGGGACGAATAAATGTAGAACTCTCATGATTCCCCCTGAACACCCTCTGGTTCCCTGTCGTAAGAGTGATCAAGCATATATGGCCTCTCTGGGATAGAAAGAAGGTGAGTACCCCTAGAAATAAGGCATGGGTTTAAGTATGAGGTGAGCCTGTAGAAGTGTAGCTTGTATGCGAAGGAAACTTGGAATGGACAGAGAGGATGGGAAAGGTGAGTGACAGTTCTTTTTTTTTTTTTTTGGTTTTTGGGCCACACCCGGTGATGCTCAGGGGTTACTCCTGGCTATGCGCTCAGAAGTCGCTCCTGGCTTGGGGGACCATATGGGACACCGGGGGATCGAACCGCGGTCCGTCCAAGGCTAGCGCAGGCAAGGCAGGCACCTTACCTCTAGCGCCACTGCTCAGCCCTGAGTGACAGTTCTAACTCTAACCCTAACTACAGACATAAGACTTTCTTTTTCCCTTTCACTTTCCTTTTCTAAATTTCTCCTCAAAAGATCTCTGGGGTCCATGGAGGAGTTGTCTTTTAGCTCTTATGGAGTAGTTTATTTGGGAAGTGCAAGGCATCAATAGGGAAGTGTGTTACTCAGATCTCCTTTCAAAAGAATCAAATGCTAACAGTCTAGCTACTGCCGTTTTGTAAGACCCCTCCAGTATATACTACAAGGCCATAGTTTCACCAGTTTGATCCTAGGCAAGGACTATAATGGTAGAATATAATAACTGGGGCATTTCTGCACAAGATTTCTGCATAAGATTCCTGCATAAGATTTCTCTGATGAGCAAGCTTGACTCTGGGACACTTCTTTGTCCTAACTGAGACTTCCTCCAAGTAGGGCTGTAGTCCAATTCTCCTTTTCCTTCTCTCTTTACAACATACTAGACATGCACTACAATCTGGAAGCTATTTCTGCTAATACTCACTCTCCTGGCACCCAGATTCCTCATGGGCTTTTCTCCCAGTAAATCTTGGGCATATCTAATTCCTTCTGGGTGACTGCTTCTTGGAGAACCTGAACAGACACAAGAGCAGAGTAAGCTTATCTTTTGGAGTTCAGTGTAAAATTCCAAAGGCATTTCTTAACTCTAGAAAGATTCTAATCCAACAGTTGAGTCTTCCAAATATACAAATCCACCCTGCATTTCAACTTTGAGAGTGTTGATTTAGAGTTGAACAAAAATGGAAAATTCTGGTTGTTACCTGAATTAAACACACAGTGCAGGTAATTGCTTGTGTGGGTAGAGAAGTACTAAGCGGTGTCTTGAAAGGTGTTGTTCAGTCCCATGATTCCAATAAAAGGTTTTAAGCAATGCCAAGATGTAGAAAATCTGGAAAGCCAATGGAAAATCTGAAATTCCATTGAAGCTTCGCGATGAGAAAGAGAAACTAATAAATAAGCTGTTGGATGAGTCAGAGAGCTGTCCTCCTTTGGGTGAGCTGTTATCTATTTTGCCACACATTTGTCTGATGAAAAGCAATTAATTTTAACAGAAGTGGTCAACTAGCTTTCAAGAAACAAAGTTTACAAGTTAAGTAAAAGATGCCTTCAGAGATTCTTGACTTGATCTCTTACTTATTTTTTCAGATCTCTCTTCTTTTTTTTTTTTTTTTGGGCCACACCCGGTGACGCTCAGGGGTTACTCCTGGCTATGCGCTCAGAAGTCGCTCCTGGCTTGGGGGACCATATGGGAAACCGGGGGATCGAACCGCGGTCCATCCAAGGCTAGCGCAGGCAAGGCAGGCACCTTACCTCTAGCGCCACCGCCCGGCCCCAGATCTCTCTTCTTACGAAAAATTTCCACTTATCTGATATATTCAGAACTCAACCTCTGCATTTTTTCAGAACATTTACTAGAAGTGCTTGCATATTTGGCTTTAGAAGCAATGGAGAAATATGCAACAAGATATCAAATTTGGAAATAAATGTTTGTGTAGTCAAGTCCTTTTTCTATGTATTATATTTGAAATGTGTGTAAAATGAATATCTTGTATTAAATCACACATAAAAAAAATACCCAGAGATCTTGACTTGGATTTGTTTGTTTGTTTGTTTGTGGGTCACACGCCGTGGTTCTCAGAGATTACTCCTGGATCTACACTCAGGACTAATTCCTGGTGGTGCTAGAGGGACCATATGGGATGCGAAGGATCAAATCCAAATTTCCAGTGTGCAAAGCAATTGTCCTATCCACTGTATTCTCTCTGGCCAGCCATAGACATTTTTGTCAATATATTAAGGACTTTTCGAGTTTGTACTGAGGAACTGATAGTCGTTTATCATCACAAAGTGCCTGCCAAAGTTTCTTCAAATATCACTGCCTCCATTAAGATGAGATAATGCCTTAATTTATTTTTATTAAAGTCTGTTAAGGCTAGAGAAATGGTACAGTGGGTAGGGTGCTTGCCTTGTGTACAGCTAATCTGGGTTCGAGCCCCAGCACCACTCTGAGCCCTGCCAAGAGTGTTCAAATACCTTAGTATCAAATACTAAAAACAACTTAAAAGATTTTATGGTAAGAGTCAGAGTGATAGCACAGCGATAGGGCATTTGCCTGGCATGCAGTTGGCTCGAGAGCAACCCAGATTCAATTCCTGGCATCCCATATTGTTCCCCAAGCCCTCCATGAGAGATTTCTGAGCACAGAGCCAGGAGTAACCCCTGAGCACTGTTGGGTATGACCCCTAAACAAACAAACAAAAAACAACAATCGAAAAAAGCAAGAGTATAGGGAAGTTTTATTGTTTTTGTTTTTTTTTTAGAGGGGGGAGTTTTATTGTTAAGTTTGGTTTTTGGTTTTTGTTTTTTCTTTTTCCTTTTTGGTTTTTGGGCCACACCCTGTGACGCTCAGGGGTTACTCCTGGCTATGCGCTCAGAAGTTGCTCCTGGCTTCTTGGGGGACCATATGGGACGCCGGGGGATTGAACCGCGGTCCGTCCTAGGCTAGCGCAGGCAAGGCAGGCACCTTACCTCCAGCGCCACCGCCCGGCCCCGATTTTTGTTTTTTCACAGTGCTCAAGGTTTAGTCCTGGATCCACACTCAAGGATCACTCCTGATGGTGCCAGTGAATAAACCCATGTGAGCTGTTCGCAGGGCAAGCACCCTCCCTGCTATACTATAACTCAGACCCACAAATTTGTTTGTTTTTTAATTATAAAAGACAGCTAATAATTCCTGAACACCTACTATGGCTATGTTTGCAACGATTATCCATTTATTTCAAACAAGAGTGCTATAAGATAGAATTTTTGTTTGTTTTTGTTTTTGCTTTTGGGCCACACCCGGTGACATTCAGGGGTTACTCATGGCTCTGCACTCAGAAATCGCTCCTGGCAGGCTTGGGAAATCATATGGGATGCCAGGGATTGAACCTGGGTTTGTTCCGGGTTGGCCACGTGCAAGGCAAATGCCCTATCACTGTGCTATCACTCCAGTCCCAAATAGAATATTATTATTATCCCTGTGTAGGTTTGGAGAATCTCAACAATGTGCACAGGGCAGGATTGGAAAACTCTCCTTAAAACTCGCAAGGTGGGGGGCCGGAGAGATAGCACAGTGGTGTTTGCCTTGCAAGCAGCCAATCCAGCACCTAAGGTGGTTGGTTCGAATCCCGGCGTCCCATATGGTCCCCTGTGCCTGCCAGGAGCTATTTCTGAGCAGATAGCCAGGAATAACCCCTGGGCACCGCCAGGTGTGGCCCAAAAACAATTGTTAAGTTTTTTATCTTAATAATAAAAAAAAAAACTCGCAAGGTGAATAGTTTTATCTTAGTTAATAATTTTAATAACGGGCATATTATTATTTGTTAATTATTTTCTCTTTTATCCTTGCTGCTCTCCTCTGCTATTGTTTGATAAATGCAGTTATAAATGATAATGGTAAGGAATGGGCATAATATTCATTCCAAGGACATTTTATTTACAAAAACAGGCCAGCTCAATTTGGCATGTGGGTCTACAATCTTCACTACTATCGCATAAAATGGTGCCTTAAAATGTGAAATATACAGTTTGCTTCAAAGGATAGGTCCACGAAGACAGAATGCTTCACTGCTGGATGGATCTGAAGGGAAATATCTAAGAACCAGCTCCATTTTTTCTTCCCTTCTGTTCATGTCAATAGATCGCATTGTGAGAAATTCACACTGATGGAAGAATAGCATTTCAGAGAATAAACACACACACACACACACACACACACACACACACACACACACACACACACACGCATGCTTCTTTTCCTTTCCAGACTGACTTAAGGAATGTAATCGCTTATGTTTTCCTCTTCCAAACTAAGACAAAACACACATATATACCCATATTTGAATAAAGTGCTAAATCTATTTACCTGATCCTACAAGGTATTTTTGTATTTTTTCAAATAGATATTTATTAAATTTATTGAAATTTTAGTCAAAATAAGCATTTACATTCACTTTGAGCAGAAATATAGCGGAGTATAATCTGAGAAAAAACAAGATCTGAAGTATCTCATTCAGTTCAGCCAAATGTTGTTTATCCTAATCCATGACAAATCTGCCTTTCAGTTTCTTTGTGACATTATTCCCTCTCCATGCATATTTAACTCATCTTCAAGAATGAGAAGTTGGCTTGTTGTTCAATTTCTTTAGAGCCGGATCTTCCTAGATTGGCAACATTATTTTATTTAAGTTTCATTGAATTGCTAGAGTTCTAGAAACATCCCTATTCAAATGTAGGAATAAAAACACATTTCAAAGCTTAATGAAAAAATGCACTCTGCTCCAAAGCATAGAAAATTCAGAGCTACTTCCTTTGGAAAGTTCCCGCTGTGTTAAAACCAGATGAAAGCGAGCTTGTTTTCATTTTTAGTATTTATAGAAGCAAGAGTTGCAGTGACTATTTGAAGGCCATAGTAGTTAACTCCAATGGTTCAGTTAAAACTTAAAGAATTTTTTTTAATATATAAAATCTTTATTTAAGCACCATGATTAAAAGCATGATTGTACTGAGCTTCTGTCATAAACAGAACAACCCTCTTCTCCAGTGCAACATTCCCATCACCAATGCCCCCTCCCTCCTTCCCAACCCCTGCCTGTATTTGAAACAGGCATTTTACTTCTCTCACTCATTAAGATAGTCCTGATAGTTGTTAGTGTAGTTATTTCTCTAACTGCCCTCACTACTCTTTGTGGTGAGCTCCATATTGTGAGCCGGTCCTTCCGGTCCTCATCTCTTGTCTCTGGGCATTATTAAAATAATGTCCTTAATTTTTCTTAAAACCCATAGATGAGTGATACTATTCTGTGTCTATCTCCCTTTGACTTATTTCACTCAGCATAAGAGATTCCACGTACCTCCATGTATAGAAAAAATTTTATGACAGCTGCATAATATTCTAGTGTATATGTACCACAATTTCTTTAGCCATTCCTCTATTGAAGGGCATCTTGGTTGTTTCCAGAGTCTGGCTATTGTAAATAGCACTGCAATAAATATAGGTTTAAGGAAGGGATTTTTGAATTGTATTTTTGTATTCCTAGGGTATATATCCATAGAAGTGGTCTAGCAAGATCATATGGGAGCTCAATTTCCAGTCTTTTGAGGAATCTCCATATTGTTTTTCATAAAGGCTGGACTAGACAGCATTCCCACAACAGTGAATAAGAATTCCTTTCTCTCCACATCCCCACCAGCACTGATTGTTCTTGTTCTTTGTGATGTGTGTCAGTCTCTGTGGTGTGAAATGGTACCTCATCGTTGTTTTGATTTGCATCTTAAAGACTTTTAAATCATAATTATTTGGTAAGTTAGCTTCTCCTTTCCAATGCACAGGAGGAAGATGATATTACCCACAAAATTTGAAGGACCCCCAGATAGAATATGATGGAAGAATGCAAGCCTCTAAGATACGAAGTCTTAGGCTCAACACACACACACACACACACACACACACACACACACACACACACACACACACACACACAGTTTTTACTCCTCCCTGCCCCAGTCACCATAAAACATGTTAAAATAAAAAAAAATGGGGCTAAAGGGGTAGCACAGTGATAGGGCATTTGACTTTCATGCAGCTGATCCAGAACAGATGCATGTTACCCGGCATCCATATGGTCCCCCGTGCCTGCCAGAAGCGATTTCTTTTTTTTCTTTCTATTTTTGGTTTTTGGTTTTTGGGCCACACCCGGTGATGCTCAGGTGTTACTCCTGGCTATGCACTCAGAAATTGCTCCTGGCTTGGGGGATCATATGGGAGGCCAGGGATTGAACCACAGTTTGTTCTAGGTCAGTCTCGTGCAAAGCAAACACCCTACCACTGTGCCACTACTCCAGCCCCATGGGAGAAATTTCTGAGCTCAGAGCCAGGAGTAAGTCCTGAGGGCCATTGGGTATGGACAATAAATAAATAAATAAATAAATAAATGGAAAATAAATCAAACAGGATAATATTTTTCCATGTATCAATAATTGTTATAATAAAATGGGATCCAGGAATTTCTAATACCTTCATTATAACTTTTAACAAAATTTTTATTTAGGGCCCGGAGAGATAGCACAGCGGCGTTTGCCTTGCAAACAGCCGATCCAGGACCAAAGGTGGTTGGTTCGAATCCCGGTGTCCCATATGGTCCCCCGTGCCTGCCAGGAGCTATTTCTGAGCAGACAGCCAGGAGTAACCCTTGAGCACCGCCGGGTGTGGCCCAAAAACCAAAAAAAAAAACAAAAAAAAAAAAACAAAATTTTTATTTAAACTATTGTGATTTTTTTAAAATAATTTTTATTGTGACCAAAGTGAATTACAAATCTTTCTCTTTTTTTTTTTTTTTTTTTTTTTTGGTTTTTGGTTTTTGGGTCATACCCGGCAATGTTCAGGGGTTATTCCTGGCTCCACGCTCAGAAATCGCTCCTGGCAGGCACGGGGGACCATATGGGATGCCGGGATTCGAACCATGGTCCTTCTGCATGAAAGGCAAACGCCTTATCTCCATGCTATCTCTCCGGCCCCCTTTTTGTTGTTGTTGTTGTTTGTATTTTTGAAATCTTTCACAGTAATATTTTAGGTACATAGTGACATTGAATCAGGGGCATTCCCACCACCAGTGTTGTCCTCCCTCCACCTCAGTTCCCAGCATGCATCCCATATCCCCTTCCTTTGACCCCTAGCTGCTAGTATAAGTGGTCCCCTCTGTGTAGATTGGGTATTGATTTTGTTCTCATTGGCTTTGGATTTGGTGTTTAAGTCTGATCATTTTTTTATTTCTACTCTATGTTCATACAACTGTTTGGTCTTGGTACCATCTATTTCCCCCCCCCCTCAGTTTATGAGGCAGAACAAGAGATTCAAGTTATGTGGTTCTGTTTTAAAAAAGAAAAAAAAGGGGGCCGGGCGGTGGCGCTGAAGGTAAGGTGCCTGCCTTGCCTGCGCTAGCCTTGGACGGACCGCGGTTCGATCCCCCGGTGTCCCATATGGTCCCCCAAGCCAGGAGCAACTTCTGAGCACATAGCCAGGAGTAACCCCTGAGCGTCACCGGGTGTGGCCCAAAAACCCAAAAAAAAAAAAAAAGAAAAGAAAAAAAAGAAACCTGGAGATATTTATAATCCAGAGATTATAAATATCAATTTAAGAGAAAAAAGGGAAAAAGGAAGAAAAACATAAGAAAAAGACCAAAAAAATAAACAGACAAATAAGAAAACAACAACAATAAAAATAAACTACAATGACAAAAAAAATCAAACAAAAAAACTCGAAAAGCACCACAGCAATAGAGACAATAACCAAACAATAACCACAAGCCTGAAATAAAAAGAAAGAAAAAAAATTGTGCTTTTTTTTTTTTTTTTTTTTGCATAGGCACAGTAAACATTGGGCAGATTAGAAAGAGAATTTCCTTGGCCTAAGAAATACAGGGTTTCTCTGCCCTTGAAGCACACTGTCCTGGGAATAACTATAGGCTCCATGCATGCTCTTTTTCACTTCCCTAGGTCTTTTTATGGTGCCAGGAAACTTTGCACTCAGTCGTGAATGATAAAATCAGACCTCTGTAACTAGAGATCTTGGTATTTGCACAGGTCATAGGATGAAACCTAGGAGTCTTTCTTTATGATTCTAGAAGTTCTGTTCCATCACTGTTGTTTAAATCAGTCTTCTGTAATTGGTGGCCTTGGTTAAACCATTGTGATTTTAAAATTTATTCATAGATGGGTCTTAAACATACAATGTTTCAGGACCAATCCCACCACCAATATTCCCAGAGTCTATCACATGCCACCACCACTACCCCACCGTGCCATCGTTACAGGAACTTTTTAAAGTTTGGTTGTTAACATTTGGGTCTCATTTTTTCATTGTTGTTGATTCTGGCTTGAATATTTAATTCTGTCCTTTCTTAATACCATCAATGCACCTGAAACCCCTTTGCCCCTGTCTCCTGTCATTTTTTCTCCTCCACCCCATTTCTTTCCTTCTCTTACCTATATTCTAGGGCCTCCTAGAGTGTTCTCAACAAACCCCTTTAAGCCATTGACTTTCTCTCTGCAGTTATTCTAAATACCACATATAAGTGATATTGCCCTATATTGATCCTTCTTCTGGCTTACTTAATTTATGTTGCTCCATTCATGTTGCAGCAAATTGCATGAATACATCATTCCTTAAAACTATGTACTATTATGTTGTTCATATATACCACATCTTCATGATCCTCTCTTCCATTGTTGGACATCTAAGTTGATTCCAACTCTTGGCTCTTGTACTGAGTGCTGTGATAAATAGTGGCGTGCATACATCCTTTTGAATAAATGTTTGTCTGTCCTGAAGATAGAAACCCAAAAATAAGATTGCTGGGTCATATGGCAGTTATTTCTGAGTTTATTGAAAATCCTCCATACTGTTTTCCATAGGATTTGATTCAAACAGCATTCCCACCAGCAATGGGTGAGAGTTCCTTCTTCAATGCATCTTCAGCAACATAAATTGTTGACTGTCCCTATCAGATCATTTTATTCATAATTTTTTGGGGGGGTTTGGGCCACACCCGTTTGATGCTCAGGGGTTACTCCTGGCTAAGCGCTCAGAAATTGCCCCTGGCTTGGGGGAACCATATGGGACGCTGGGGGATCGAACTGTGGTCCTTCCTTGGCTAGCACTTGCCAGGCAGACACCTTACCTCTAGCACCACCTCGCTGGCCCCTTATTCATGATTCTTTAGTCTAACAAAATACTCCCCTACTCTATCCTCCTAGAGGAGGAAAAGAAATACAGTAACAATACCAAAAATTACTTCTAGCATTATTTTTAGATTTAAATCTTCCTATTGGTTTTGTGACTCTACTTGTACCCAAATACCCTCATTTGGAATAGAAGCTATGGCAGAAGGTCCCAGGGGGTACCTGAGAACCCCAAACTCAATAATTAGATAGTTTTTAAAGGAGAACTGGAAAATAAGTCTGCCACTCTAACCTGTATTTCCTATATCATAATTTTTAATGCTTCTTCTCCTTTACTCTTTTTCTTCTACTTTTACATTTGCCAACTAGTACTGAATGACCCCTACTAAATATTAGTTTAAGTCAATGCAGAGCAAATAGGCTGCCAATCCCTGCATGTCCAGATACCTGGGGGCAGGAAAAATCTTGCATATGTTTTGCTAGGGTTGATTTATATACAGGTGTTACTCTTTTGCTATGTGAAGCATGCCTGAGTAAGCTTGCAGGCATGATCCATCCAAGATTCACATTTTTGTTCTGTTAACTTACCAAGGAGGTGCTCCTGACCATTCTTCATCATATTAGGGCAACAAAGTTAACTCCCACACTATAGCCTGTCAAACCAATCATTGTCCCTATATGGCAGTGATGGGAAGGTAGGAACCATGATAAACATCCCTAAAACCAGTTAGATTTTTTACTCCATTTCAGTGGGATGTTTGTAAATGTAGTCATGGCAATAAACACAGAAGAGCCAGCTGGAAAGATTAAAAACAACTTTAGAAATCCTCCTGTCTAGCCATTTCCAAACAGTTCATGCACATAAGAAACACTTGTTAAAAAAAAATAATTGGGTTCTCGGACACTTAACCAAGACTTTCTAAATCAGTCTCTCTTAAACCAGTCTTTATTACAGTCTATAAAAATTCTACAGCAAAAAAGTATCTTCTAGAGACATCCCAAGTTCACAATCACTGTTAGGCCAATCCAATTTCTCTCTTCCTCTACTTGCTGTTCTTGGGAAGAGTAGATCACTCTTGAGAGTGAAGATGATGGCTTCATAAAAAGTATTAATATTCAAGGCAAAGTTAGATCAAATAAGATTTTTCAAAATAAAATGATGGGGGTCCAAGTGATAGCACAGGGGGTAGAGAGTTTGCCTTGCATGCTGCTGACCTGAGTTTGATGACTGGCATCCCATATGGTCCTCTGAGCCTTCCAGCAGTAATTTTTGAGTGTAGAACTCATGAGTGCCTCTGGACATAGTCCCAAAACCAGAGAATTTACAATTTTTTAAATAAATTGATTATTTCTTTGATCATTTGTAGTGTAACGTGCTGATGCAGGAGACAATGACACTATAAAGAGCTGAGTTTGAAAGTGATGGGGAGGGCCCGGAGAGATAGCACAGCGGTGTTTGTCTTGCAAGCAGCCGATCCAGGACCAAAGGTGGTTGGTTCGAATCCCGGTGTCCCATATGGTCCCCTGTGCCTGCCAGGAGCTATTTCTGAGCAGACAGCCAGGAGTAACCCCTGAGCAACACCGGGTGTGGCCCAAAAAAAAAAAAAAGTGATGGGGAAGCAGCAAACTGAAGCCTTGCTTCTGCTGTTGTTATTCAGATACTTTGTTCCTGGAGAATAGTGTTGAGTGATAGAAACAAAGAATTGACCCTAGATTTTTGTCTATTAGGCAAAAGCCTCCCGATTCCCCAGGCCAGCTTTGATGCCTGTTCTCAGGTCTTTTCAAACTCTAATCTCTGCCCTTATCATAAAGCACTTATCACAGTATATTCAAAAAATAATTGTCTATTCCCTTTTTTCTTACTGTAAACTCTGTCTAGGGTCTTATCATTATTTTGCCAATATTCCAGTAATAAACACTCAACTAGTATCTGCAGAATGAGTTTGAATTTCAGCTCGACCATAATTTCCTCTATGGGATTCCAAATTTGTTTACTCTTAAAATAAATGGGTTCTTTTTGAAAGACCCTTAAATATCTCATTATAGATGGATCCTTGCAGACATAACTACTGGAAGAAAAACAAGTCAAGCTTTCAGAAACAGAGGGTTTGAGTACTTTGGGAAAATAAATAAGTCCAGATTGTGTACAATTTTTATCTGTACATCAGCCTGCTAATAAAACAAGCAATCTTTCTGCATACCAATAACATAATCCTAACTGCATTACCTACCTACCTATCTACACACACACACACACACACACACACACACACACACACACACCTTGGTACAGTTTGAGGTTACCTCTGAAAAGTAAATGTGAATAACCAACAGTACTTTTGCTCTAATAGGAGTAACTCCTATTAGGAGATCTATTAGGAAGGCACTTTGAAAACTTTACAGAAAACAAAAAAGCAGTTCGGAGATGTTCAGTGATTTTTCCCACTCCAAGGTTACACAGCAAGACCCTAGCAAACCAAAGTCTAAAACCCACACTGTGCTGCCTGTTTGTGTTTCTCACCACATGTAGGGAAGAATTGTCCTGAGAGACACTCTGAAACTCATTAAAAAATTAACCTAATGGAGGCTGAAATTGAGAGTGTCTTAATTAGTTATTAAGTTTATTAAACCACTTTGCTGAGGACCCTCGGGGCGCAGTCACATTAAAATATTTTAAGACATATAAAAGCTTCACTTTAATTACTGAGTGAAGTGAAGCACTTTCCATGCCAACCTGGAAAAGTGGGTTTTTGACCAATGCAATTACCAAAAACCAGGAGCAAATGTCTAACAGCTCTACACCTGTAGGCTGCTGACCTGGTAGAATCCTTATCTCTATTTATCATAATCTTTGAAAATAGTTCTACAGAGGACTTATTCATGTTTATTGGGAAAATATTCATATCTGACCATTAGGGACACCAACTTTCGATATGTAGGAGAAAATGGTTATGATGTGGTTGTAATCTGCATTTGTAAAGAATTCAACATATAAAATTGTACTTAAAAGACACACTGGTGAGGCATCAAGGTGCCTCAAGATTAACAGGTTGCTCTTAATTCAGCTAATATTCATGAAAGTGGTAGACAGCAGTGTTTTATTCTAGCTGCTTTGATGGTTTGGGCCAGGTTTGTGACTTCTCATAGTTTCCTTTTGTCTGTTAACATAGTTCTTCTCCCAGAACAGCTGTGAGGGTCCTCCAGATGGTTAATCTCCAGCAGTCTTTGTATTTCTGCATAGATTAGAGAACAGCTGCTTGGAGTATGAAGCAATGCTTTAGTTGCCATGTAATTTCATGCTCTTTTGTGCTGCACCCTCTGCGTGCAGTGCCCTGCCCTTTTTCTCTAACTCACTAGCTTCTACATCATACTTCAAAGACTAAGTTGAAATATCCTCAGTGTGGCTGTGAGGTTTTCCTGGTCCATCAAAGATAGCACCAATCTCTCCTTCTACTCTCTGCTATTTCATTAAGCATGTTACTTCCATTATAGTGTTTTTCAGTTCCAACTAAAGTATTTAATCTACCTTTTTATTGCTCAAAGTAAAACAGAGGCCCTTGAAGATAGTGACAGTCTCCCTAGCTGGTAGCCTTAGAAACTGCCCAGGCAAGCCTTTAGTTCCTGTGTGTCAAATGTGTGCTATTGCTTCACCATTTTGTGATTCCCTAAGTTTTCAATGAGCAACAATAGCCCCTCTGATAAACCTCATTGGTTACGATACTGCCACTTCGAAAAGCTATGTGATTCCCCAAGTAAGTCTGTTCCTAGTTTCTCTCCTCTATCTACATTTCTGTTTTAAGTTTCAAGCCTCACTTCCACTTTCCATTTCCACCCTAGATCCTGAGGCTCCTCTGAATGGTGGAATGATTTGGAATTTTCCCCTGTCTATAGTCTTTTTCTCAAAGTCATTCTATTTGTCCTTTCTGGTGGGAATTTGGTGAGAATAGCTCTTGCAGACAGTTTCCTGAACTGATTCTAACTTTGTCTCAGCACCATACTGATCCTGACCATATCCAGCTATTACACAAAAGCATTCAAAGTTCCTTAGTGTCCATAGTTTCTGTTATTGGCTCCACATTTGGTTTTTACTTAGTCATTCACAATACCTGAATTTTATTTAATCACTTACTATAGGCTAATGCTAATCCTTATTATATGCTATTGTAGTATTGGCATGACTTCTTACTATATTCTGCCATGGCCACCCTTATCCTTCTATATTTATTTTTTACACAAAAAAATTTATTGAGGAGGGGCTGGAGAGGTGGCACTAGAGGTAAGGTGTCTGCCTTGCAAGCACTAGCCAAGGAAGGACCACGGTTCGATTCCCCGGCGTCCCATATGGTCCCCCCAAGCCAGGGGCAATTTCTGAGTGCTTAGCCAGGAGTAACCCCTGAGCATCAAACGGGTGTGGCCCCCCAAAAAATTTATTGAGGTATCAATATTTATAGTAGCAGTAATATTAATATAATAGGCTTACAATACTACTAGAAATTCTATTTGGAACAGAGAAATAGTACCACAGATAAGGCTTTTGCCTTGAATGCTTTAGACTAGGTTTTGATCCCTGCCACTATATAGGGTCCCCTGAGAGTGATACCTGAGTGTAGGTGGATATGGTTCAAACAAACAAACAAATTATTTTATTCATTTTCTCTTCTACCCTAGTTTGCCCTAACTTTTTCTTCTCCTACCACTCGTTTTCTTTCCCTTTTTAAAATTGCATTTTGGGTGTGGGAAGGAGGGAAACTGGGGACAATAGTGGCACTGGCGAGGGTGGTGTATGTTCTATAACTGAAAGTCAATCAATAATTTTGTACCCATGGTGCTTAAAGTAATTACTAAAAATTAAAATAAATAAAATTGCATTTTGTTTGATGATTTGTTTATAGACCTGCTTTCTCCAGAAGAAGAATTGTTGGAGGGTAGGTAGTTTACACTGTGATGACTGACACAATTGGTCTGGCCTTTTATTGGTAACCTTCTTATAGGTGAAGTCCCTTGAATTGAAAAGTGGGTTAGGCACTGAAGAACTTATAGGAAACGATAGGTAGGTTCCATGGTTATCATCTGTATATTCTTGTTAATATCTCCTATGAGTACAAAAATAAGCCACAGTGGACATGATTGACCCATGGATTCAGCATTAAGTCCAGAAATTAAATACCATGAGACTGTTCCTTTTATTTATTTGTTTTGGGGACACATGTGGCAATGCTCAGGACTTAATGCTGACTGTGCTCTTAGGGATCAATCCTAGTAGGGCTCAGAGGACCATATGAGTATTAGGGATCAAATCCAGGTCAGTTGTGTGCAAGACAAGCACCTTACCCACTGTAATATCTATCCTGGCCCAGGAATTGTACTCTTACAGATGGCTAAAATGATAGATATTCTGTTTTACACTACATTTTAAAATGTTGCATTTCCACCCAATAAAAAAAGTCATGTTTGCCCTGGAATTGCAGAAATAAAGAATAAAAGAAGATTAAAAAATTGGTAGTACTAATAGTAGGAGAACAGGTTTGAGAGAGAAAGAATGTCTGGAGTTTATCTTGAATTTTTTCTGCAAAATACATTCAACTCTCTAGCTAGTATATGGATCATTCCCCATTCATTAAAAAAAAAAAAAGATGAGATGAGTCTATCAACTCTCCAAAGAATAATGGGAGGATAAACACAGAGGACTGATGTCCTTCCTTCCACTCCACTGTGCCAACTTCTCTATCAAATTTCTTGCAGTCATTTCCCATCTTTGAATAATGACTTCCAGTGACATAAAAATATTTCAACCATTTTAGGCCAGAGAGACAGTATAACAGGGAGGTCCCTTGCCTTGCATACAGTTGACCTAGGTTCAATACCCAGCACCACATGCAGTGAAATCTGATTATAAAACTAGAAGTAAGCCATGAACACAGCTGAGCCTAGCACAAAACCTAAAACAAAAAAATTTCCAACCATTTCAAGGGTTAATCACAAGTTGCAATTATGCTCTGTTTTCTAATGAAATGACCATAACACAACACTGCAGTTTGAGATTGATTAAAAAAAAAATAGTAGAGGGGCCTGAGCAATAATACAGTAGGTAGGGTTTTTGTCTTGCATGTGACCAACTCAGATTCAATTCCTGGCCTCCATATAATTCCCCAAGAGTGCTAGGAGGGATTCCTGAGCTCAGATCTAGGAGTAACCACTGAAGCATGGCAAAAAAGAAAAAAGAAAAAAAATAGATAGTAGAAAATGTGTGTCTAACAGTATATTTGTATACAAAGAAGACCCTAATGTCATATGTAAAATACCATGCACACATCGCCTTTTATAAAGTTCTCATATAGGAGCAGAAGCAGTGGCGCAGGGCCTTGCGCATGCTAGCCTAGGACAGACTACAGTTCCATCCCCCAGCGTCCCATATGGTTCCAAGCCAGGGGCGATTTCTGAGTGTATAACCAGGAATACCACCGGGTGTGGCCCAAAAACTAAAAAGATAAATAAAGTTCTCATATAGATACATGTGATACCTACTAAAATTCACTTTCTAAAACAAAGATCTAGGGGACCCTGAGAGGTCGCGATAGAGGTAAGGAGTCTGCCATGCAAGCGCTAGCTGAGGACGAACCCCCGGCGTCCCATATGGTCCCCCCAAGCCAGGACCAATGTCTGAGCGCATAGCCAGGAGTAATTCCTGAGCATCAACGGGTATGGCCCAAAAACAAAAACAAAAACAAAGACCAGGGCCAGAGCGCTAGCCCAGCAGTCAGGGCATTTGCCTTGCATATGGCAGACCCGGGTTCAATCCCCAGCATCCCATATGGTCCCCCAAGCCTGGCAGGAGCAATTTCTGAGTGCAGTCAGTAGTAACCCCTGAGTGCCACGGGGTGTAGTCCAAAAACCAATAAAATAAAATAAAACAAAGATCTATACTTTTCTAAAGTTATTCCAAGTCCTTACCAAAAACAATAGCATGACAGGGAAGAAGCTGGGGCTCCTGTGCTATCACAGCTCACTGAGTTAGTACAGGACAGTAGGTGCTCTAGAGGCTGCTCTCTTTAAAAACCGTTCAGCACTTACTGTTAACCCTGAGATCAACACAGTCAGTGAGAGGAATTGCAGGGCTTCATGGCAAAGCATCACAGAAATTCAGGCAGTTATCACAGCCTTCATCACTCTGGTGGCAAGAAATACACCAAAAGAATTTAGAGAATTGCTATCACACAGAATAGTGTTATCATTTGGAAACTGTAGAATTTGAATTATGTGCACACAAGCATCTCCTTTTAAATAAATTCCTCTGACAGGTATGCTCACTAACACTTCAAAGGGGCTCTGGATAAAATCAAGTTGGGTTGGCCAAATGCTATGCAGCATAAATAGTGAGGTGGGGGAACAGCTAAGGTGGGTAAAACATAAAGTTGAGTGCTTCTTTGGTAGCATTTCTGGCAGGACCCCTCACCCACCCACCTCCAAAAATTATGTGATTACTTAGAGATGTTGGTAGTTATGCCATCACAGTATCTTGGTATAGAGCAGTCTCTTGTTGATAAATATACTCTGCTCCATACTTATAATCATTTTCCATGGGAAAGGAGGAAAGTGCAGAGGGCCTAAGGAAAAGTATTAGTTCTGACCAATCACTCTAAATGCCAGAATGATCCTGGCCTGGGTATAGCTCTTTGACAAAGGGTCAAGTCCAAGTTAGCCCATAGCCTGAAAATTCCCTTTACACCTCAGGTAATGAGAGTCACCAAGGAAATCTTCAAAACATATATTCCAAAACCCTATGACCCACAGATTTGATTTAGTAGATGTAGGCAAAGGCCCAGAACTCTTCCAATGTTTTAAAAGTTCCAAAGGTCAAGTGAATGTCCCAGACTGGATTCAATCACTGGCACCATATAGTCTCCCAAGCACTGCTTAGGGTTGCTTCTTGCAACCCAAGAAGCCGTTAGATTTAGAACCTGCCAGTCTGATCCTGGTGGGCCTGAGCAATGCAGGGTCCAAGCTGCACTGTATTCTTTAAAAATAATATTAGATATCCAAATAGCTTGGCCAAAACTGCTGAGAATGTTTCCTGTCCCCCCCCCAAACAAACAAAACTAGAATAAACAAACATGGTTGATTCTGTACTTCTAAGTTTGGAAACCACTGGTGTAAGTGCTGATTTAATTTTGATAATTTTGCTAAAAATGAAAGAGAAGAGGAAGAGAAAAATGACACAATGAGTGAAAAAATATTTTATCATCTCTCAAGATCTTCAGTGCTCTTTGTAAATATCCAAAGCCCTGAGATGTAAGTTACTAGATATTGAAAGAGCTATAAACTGCTTCATCTAAAGAAGAATCAAGGAAAGGCCATGTGTAAATGGATTGATATGATTTTCTTCTCTCTTGTGGTTTGTCCCAAAGTAACAATAAAAATTGAACATGAATAAAACTAAATCACTTGGGTCTGGAGAGATAGCACTAAAGTAGGGCCTTTACCTTGCATGCAGAAGGATGGTGGTTCAAATCCCAGCATCTCTTATGGTCCCAAGCCTGCTAGGAGCAATTTCTGAGCATAGAGCCAGGAGGAACCCCTGAGCATTGCCAGCTGTGACCCAAAAACCAAAATAAATAAATAAATAAATAAATAACCAACCGAAATTACTGAAACCTAATACAATTCAGTATTTCTTCCTGTAAGAGAAAGGATATATTCATTACTTTTCTATGGACATAATCCTTCCCTCAGTATGCCTTCTCTTGACAACCTAGGTAGGCCCTGCTATCTAAAGCTTTATAAATACCAAGTTAAATAGTTTAGCAAGAACACAGATCAGCTTCTAGAACTTTTTCTGTTGTTTGTTTAAGGAAAAATGTATAAAAACATTGTGTGGGGCAAGAGTGATAGCACAGAGGTAGGGCATTTGCCTTGCATTTCACCCACCTGGGACTGAGCTGGGTTCGATCCCCTGCATCCCATATGTTCCCTGAGCCTACCAGGAGCAATTTCTGAGTATAGAGCCAGGAATAACCCCTAAATGCCGCCAGGTGTGGCCCTAAAACCACACTCAGAAAAAAGATCAGGGATTAATCTCAAGACAGTTGCACACAAAACAAGCACCCTACCCACTGTGCTATCTTTCTAGCCCAGTAAAATGCTTTTTTTGCTATGAGCATCTATATGTCTATGTGCCTATCTATTTTTAAAACTACAAACTAAGGAAATCAGTGAATCTCATAAAATGACAACGTAAATTTTCTCAGTTCCATTTTTATTTGCTGCTAGAAATATCCAAGTTGTAATAGTGATGCTGAAAAGTAGAAGACATGGCCTACAGTCATGTTTGAAAAGTAGACCTTGAGAAAGGGAATAATAAATTGTGGGACTTTTCCCAACCTATTTCTTCACAGATCATCTTGATTCTGGCAATAATGATGGGAAAAAAGTTAAAAACAAACAAACAAGGGCCAGAGCGATAGTACGGAGGCAGGGCTTTTGCTTGCATACAATCAACACGGACAGACCCAGGTTCGATTCCTGGCATTCTGTATGGTCCCGGAGCCTGCCAGGAGCGATTTCTGAGTGCAGAGCCAAGAGTAACCCCTGAGCACATCCGGGTGTATCACCCCAAAAGACAAACAAAAAACAACAAACAAACATTAAGCCAGTGTTTAAAACAACTCAGAGTTTAAGTAGAGTCTTCAACGGTGAGAGGGCTATTTTATTCTATTTTAAAATGCAAAATATGAAATCCAAGAAATAGTATAGTGGGCAGAATACTTGCATGAGATCAATCTGGGTTCAATCCTATAGCACTTACAGTAACCTGAGCCATTCTAGCAGTAATTTCTGAGCACTGAGCCAGAAGTAATTTCTAAGCACTAGATATGACCTCCCCACAAAACAATTGTCAAAATGCTTGGAGAGCCTTACTATAATTTCTTCGGTTGAATATCAGGATCCCCCCACTTTTATTAAAATTTGTGTGTATGTGCGCGTGCGCACGTGCAAGGGCAGGGGGAAATACCCCTGATATTGCTCACGACTAATGCCTGACTCTATGCTAAAGGATCACTTATAACTTATATATAGAGGACCACATATGGTGCTGGGGATTGAACTCGAGTCAATTGCAAGACAAGTGCTTTAATCTCTGTACTATCTCTCTGGTTCAGGATTTGGGGGGGGGTCACACCCAGCAGTGCTCAGGGGTCACTCCTGGCTCCACACTCAGAAATCGCCCCTGGAAGGCATGGGGACCATATGGGATGTCAGGATTCAAACCACCATCCTTCTGCATGAAAGGCAAACGCCTTACCTACATGCTATCTCCCTGGCCCCTGGTTCAGGATTTTTAACCTTTAAAGTAAAAAAGCTATCATATCCTCATGGACTATAATGTGTCAAACTTTTTTTTGTTTGTTTTATTTTGTAGATACACCCAACAGTACTTAAATCTTACTCTGTTCAGGGGTCATTTCTGGTGGTAGTAGGGACCATATGTGATGCTGAGGATTGAATCTGGGTCAGCCTTGTGCAAAACAAGTTCCTTACCTCCTATACTGTCTCTCCAGCCCTCAAACATTTTTACATACATTATTTTGCATCCTCTCCACAGTCTTCAATACCAAGATAATTAGTATTTTACAATCATAAAACAGGGGTTTGAGGGGTCAGAGAGATAGCATGGAGGTAAGGCGTTTGCCTTTCATGCAGAAGGTCATCAGTTTGAATCCTGGCATCCATATGGTCCCCCGTGCCTGCCAGGAGCGATTTCTGAGCATGGAGCCAGGAATATCCCCTGAGCACTGCTGAGTGTGACCCAAAAACCACAAAAACAAACAAACAAACAAGCAAATAAAAACAGGGGTTTGAACATTATGGTGAATTCTAGTGCTCTTTATCCTTTTTCTGCCCATCTCTGTGAAGACAGTGACAGAAAATTAAATGTGGTCAGTGAAATGTGAGCAGAAATTATTTATGTCACTTCTAGCAAAAATTTTAATAGCTTGCACCTAGGTCACCATACTTTCTCTCTCTGCTGTGAAACCAGACCTGTTCCAGGAAGGAGCCTGAGTTCTGGAATGAAGTATTTGTTGAGAAAAGCTATAGTCATGCATGATGGACATGTAGCATAAATGGGAAGCAAAGGTGGATGTGTTGACTACTGATAGTTGGGAATTGCTTCTGCAGAAAAATCTAACCTATCCTGACTAATAGTTATAGTAAGTGACAAAACTAGAATTCAAATGGGGATTCTACTTAATTTCCAAACTCTGGGCATAGAAAAAAAGTAGTTGGCACCAAGTAAGCACTCCATGAATATTTATTAAAGAAAAGAATGCATAGTTGCTGCCCAGAACCTAACACAATACCTCAGATGTGATCTGATACACATAAGAATTGCTAGAACAAACCCTCTTTTTCATATTGAACATCTGTTAATAAGGCTTAGGGTACTTGGCTTTTTTTCAGCTGACAGTACTTATTTTCCTAACAAAGATGCATTGTCTACCTAACATGTACAAAACACAGCGAGATGTTATGACTGATACAGAAGTGAAAGGTAAAAAACAATTGTTTTGGGGCCAGAGAGATAGTACAGCAGCGTTTGCCTTACAAGCAGCTGATCCAGGACCTAAGGTGGTTGGTTCAAATCCTGACGTCCCATATGGTCCCCTTTGCCTGCCAGGAGCTATTTCTGAGCAGATAGCCAAAAGTAACCCCTGAGCACCGCTGGGTGTGGCCCAAAAACCAAAACAAACAAACAAAAATTGTTTTCCAGTTATTCATAATTTAATAATTGAGAGTCATGTATTCATAATCAATCATGACATTAAACAACAGATTAGAAGCTGGAGAAGTAGTACAGAGTTAAGTTGCTTCCTTTGTATGAAGTCAGGACATATTCAGTTCTTACCACTCCATATGGTCACCAAAGCACTGCCAGGAGTCACTCCTGAGCACAGGATCAGGAGCAGTTCCCAAGTAATACTGAATGTGCCATCCTCACAAATAAGTAAATGGCAGGCTGGTAAAGATGTATTGCTAAATGCAGAACGTCTGTGAAATTAAGCAGCTTTATTTGTTCCACAAGCATATATGTTGGAGATCAATTTTAAAAAAATGAGATGCTACAAACATGTGTCTCTGCAGAAGCAGATGAAAAATATGCATAGTCCCTCATCTTTAAAATCTCATAAATGAATGGGATAAAGACATTCGTTGTAAGGAATAACCAACCATAAGAGCCCTGCTAAACTAAAGTTTAAGTGTAGGGGGATATGAATATACTGAGGAAAGTCATCCAAGAAGACTTAAGGAAGATGTTCTAGAGAAAGCAATTCTTTTTTTTTTTTTTTTTTTTTTTTTTTGGTTTTTGGATCACACCCAGCAGTGCTCAGGGGTTATTCCTGGCTCCAGGCTCAGAAATTGCTCCTGGCAGGCACGGGGGGACCATATGGGACGCCGGGATTCGAACTGATGACCTCCTGCATGAAAGGCAAACACCTTACCTCCATGCTATCTCTCCGGCCCCGAGAAAGCAATTCTTTAAGCTGACTGCTAATTGATAAATGCATGTTTCCAAGATAAAGGAGAGAGGATATATTGGTAAAGATTAACTAATTTCAGCTTCAACCAATAGCATGTGAAAAAAAAGATGGGTCACAAGGCCAAGAGCATAACTATTTTAGATAATTCAGGCCACCATAACAAAATACAAGACAGTGGCTTAAACAGCAAAAAAAAAAAATCTATTTTCTCATAGTCACATTGGGAGTTAAGCTTCAATAGATGGATATTGAGTGAATACAAAAATGCAATGAAAAATAAACATTATGACTAAGAAATAGAGTACAACTCTAAGAAACTTTGAGAGACAAATAACACAGTATAGTGAATACCTATTATATAGTCTCTCCATTTATGGTGATTCTCTATCTTTCTTTATTGGGACAGACAGACTTTCTCCATGATTCCATATAAAAAGATGACTGCTGGGCAGGAGAGATAGCATGGAGGTAAAGTGTTTGCCTTGCATGCATAAGGTCAGTGATTCGAATCCCGGCATCCCATATGGTCCCACGAGCCTGCCAGGAGCGACTTCTGAGCGTAGAGCCAGGAGTAACCCCTGAGCACTGCTGGGTGTGACCCGAAAACCAAAAAAAAAAGAAAAAAGAAAAAGAAAAACATGTTTTGGACCCGGAGAGATAGTACAGCAGTGTTTGTCTTGCAAGCAGCCGATCCAGGACCTAAGGTGGTTGGTTTGAATCCTGGTGTCCCATATGGTCCCCCGTGCCTGCCAGGAGCTATTTCTGAGCAGACAGCCAGGAGTAGCCCCTGAGCAACGCCGGGTGTGGCCCAAAAACTAAAAAAGAAAAGAAAAAGACATGTTTAGTGTCTTTTAATGATTGAACCTGACCTTGCATGGGTCTCAGTTTGTCCTTTGAGTCTATCACCATGAACAAGAAGAGACTTATCTTTGCTTGCTCAGACCTAGGTTATAGAACTATTTCTGGATGAGAAAAAGTATGGAAAAAGGGGAGCATATCATTAACAAATTTTTCAGTGTCAAAAGGAGTGAGTGGGAGAGGGTTTCTCCAAAACAGCTGAAGTATTGAGAGAACAGCAGATGCAATAACCCATTATTGAGATGAAGGACACCTTTAGCTCTACAACAGCATTTTAATTATTGCTTATAGTCTCAAAGATTGCTTATCATAACAACAATCACTGTATATATATTCATGTTCCTTTAAAGGCTCAGTACCATTTCAATCGCCTTAAAACATTTTCAATCACATTGAACATTATTTAGTTCTTTATATGCTATATACTGGAGGCAAGGAATTGTATAGTGGTTGGGGCAGTGTCTAGCATATGTCTGAATTGGATTTAATCCCTGATACTATAAGTGCTGGAGTTTGAACCCAGGGCTCCAGTCTGCAAAACATATGCTCCAGCCCTTTGAGCTCTTTCCAGGCCTAGAATAAAGGTTCTGATGTCATTTTTAGTGCAGTCTATTACTATATATCTTTCTTTAGCACTGACTGTTACTGTGTATCTTTCTTACTCAGTGTTGTTGGTATATAAGGATTAGCTAAGGCATTTTTCTTTGGTTATTTATTTTAGTGGAGATTTTCAGTAGCATCTTCTCGATTCTCTGGATAAAGTCCCATGAGCATCACCAGATATGGCCCTGGAGGCTCCTACACACCCTGGTAGCAACACAAGACCAGGGTTTTAGCACTGAACCTGCAACTGAATATTGCTGAGAGTGAACCTGGGATTTCTGAGCACTGCTTGGGAAGGCTGTCTCCAAAAAAAAAAAAAAAAAATCTATATACTAGCTAACCAAAGTAAAAGAGCAGATTCTAGCCATCCTTCAAACAATAATAGCAGTCACTTTTGTGTGTGTGTTTGTTTTTTTGTTTTTTGGGTCACACTCTGCTGCGCTCAGGCATCTGGCTCTACGCTCAGAAATCACTCCTGGCAGGCTCCAGGGACCATATGGGATGTCGGGATTCGAACCACTGTCCTTCTGCATGCAAGGCAAACGCCCTACCTCCATGCTATCTCTCCGGCCCTGACAGCAGTTACTTTTTTTTTTTTTTGGTTTTTGGATTACACCCGGCAGCGCTCAGGGGTTACTCCTGACTCTATGCTCAGAAATCGCTCCTGGCAGGCTTGGGGATCATATGGGATGATGGGATTCGAACCACTGTCCTGCATGCAAGGCAAACGCTTTACCTCCATGTTATCTCTCTGGCCCCAGCTGTCACTTATACAAACTACTTCATATTCTCAGTATTATTCATCCTTCATAACAATCCCAATATAGCATTGAGCTGGACAGCTGATGAGTCTGACTGTCCATTCTCCCTTCCCTTTGCCCTATAATGCTCATATTTTCTTTGGAAAAACACGTATGTTCCCTATTCTTAGCAGCGTTGTTAAAGAATGACAGGTTTCCAACTCAGATTTAGGGAAAGTCTTTGACTGGTTTAAGTCTTCTAGAGCTACTACCTGGTTTCAAAAACTAATCCAGGGGGGCTGGAACTATATACAGGAGATAGGTTCTTTGCCTTGAACATGGCCAACCCAGATCGGCCATTATGTCTCCTGAGCACCTCCAGAAGTTATTCCTGAGTGTAGAGCCTTGGGCACTGCTGGGTGTGGCCAAAAAAAAAAAAAACTAAAATCCTAAACAACTTTTTTTGATCTAAACATTTGCACATGAGGTGCTAGAATGATGGCCCAGAAGCATATGCCTACCATGAATAAGAACTAGTTTGATCCCTAACCTTGAAAATTCCCTTGCCCCCAACATAGTTGGGTATAGCCCTGGAAGCAACTGAGCAGCATCATTTCCCTCGGCTTTAGCATGGAACCATACAAGCAGTTGGCAATTCTAGTAGTGGGCTCTTGGTCCCTATGAGCGTCACTTGGGAGAGCCCAAAATAAATAAATTTACTTCAGAACTTGGTCTGAGAAGTCTGCAGCATAGATTTTCTTCCTCTGACAGAGAAATGAGAAGCATGGCTCTGCTCCAGGCTCAGAGGAGCTGGTCTGAGGTATAGTATGCATAGAATAAGGACATCTCGGGCCCTGAAAGATAGCACAGCGGCGTTTGCCTTGCAAGCAGCCGATCCAGGACCAAAGGTGGTTGGTTCGAATCCCGGTGTCCCATATGGTTCCCCGTGCCTGCCAGGAGCTATTTCTGAGCAGACAGTCAGGAGTAACCCCTGAGCAACGCTGGGTGTGGCCCAAAAAAAAAAAAAAAAAAAAAAAAAAAAAAAAAAGAAGGACATCTCAAAGCCCAACTGAAACATTAAGACTCTTGAATCAAGTCCAATAGCCTAGCTTGAACTCCAAATTTGTTACATGAACCAATAAAGTTCCTACTCTGGGAGTACTATTTCCTTGTGTACCCCCATTTCCTTCTTTCTTTTATAAAATCTAATTACAAGCATGATTATAATTGGGTTTCAGTCATAAACAGAACAGCCCCCTTCACCAGTGCAACATTCCTACCACCAATGCCCTAGATCTCCCTTCTCCCTCTCCCCTGCCTGTATTCGAGATAGGCATTCTACTCCTCTCATTCATTAACATTGTCATGCTAGTTGTTAGTGTAGTTATTTCCCTGATAGCATTAACCATTCTTTTTTTTTTTTTTTTTTTGGTTTTTGGGCCACACTCAGCGGCGCTCAGGGGTTATTCCTGGCTGTCTGCTCAGAAATAGCTCCTGGCAGGCACGGGGGACCATATGGGACACCAGGATTTGAACCAACCACCTTTGGTCCTGGATCAGCTGCTTGCAAGGCAAACGCCGCTGTGCTATCTCTCCGGGCCCGCATTAACCATTCTTTGTGGTGAGCTTCATATTGTGAGCCAGTCCTTCCAGCCCTTACAGCCCTTAACTCTATTGTTTCTGGGATTGTTACAATAATGTCTTTACTTTTTTTTAAAAAACCCATAAATGAGTGAGAGTATTCTGTGTCTATTCTCTCCCTCTGACTTATTTCACTCAGCATAATAGATTCCATGTACATCTATGTATAGGAAAATTTCATGACTTCATCTCTCCTGACAGCTGCATAATATTCCATTGTATATATGTACCACAGTTTCTTTAGCCATTCATCTGCTGAAGGGCATCTCAGTTGTTTCCATAGTCTGGCTATTGTAAATAGTGCTGCAATGAACATAGGTGTGAGGAAAGGATTTTTGTTTTATATTTTTGTGTTCCTAGGATATATACTTAGGAGTGGTATAGCTGAATCATATGGGAGCTCAATTTCCAGGGTTTTTTTGTTTTTGTTTTTGTTTTGGTTTTGGTTTTGGGTTTTTTTTTTTTTGGTTTTTGGGTCACACCCGGCAATGCTCAGGGATTACTCCTGACTCCATAATCAGAAATCACTCCTGGCAGGCTCAGGGGACCATACGGGATGCCGGGATTTGAACCAATGACCTTCTGCATGAAAGGCAAACACCTTACCTCCATGCTATCTCTCCAGCCCCCAATTTCCATTTTTTTGAGGAATCTCCACATTGTTTTTCATAAAGGCTGTCCCAGAAACAGCATTCATACCCACAGTGAATAAGAGTTCCTTTCTCTCCACATCCCCGCCAGAATTGATTGTTCTTGTTTTTGTGATGTGCACCAATCTCTGTGGCGTGAGATATGTACCTCCATTTCTTCATTAAAAAAAAAAAAGTAATAAACAACTCATATTATAAGGGTAAAATTTAACAATATACAGCTTAGGACAAGTTACTGAAATACTAAAATATTTCTTATGATGGTAATTATAACATTGGATTACCTTAAATACACTTTAATGGTACTTATTTGTGTGTGACTCATGTACTTATACTTTATATTACATAAGTATAAAGAAATAAAATCATTTTTAGAATAACATGCATTCAATTATTTCTACTATAAGATTTTTTCTACTATAATTTTTTCTACCCATTGGGGCCGGAGAGATAGCATGGAGGTAGGGTGTTTGCCTTGCATTCAGAAGGACGGTGGTTTGTTTTGTTTGGTTTGGTTTGGTTTTTTGGTTTTGGGGTCACACCTGGCAACACTCAGGGGTTACTCCTGGCTCTGTGCTCAGAAATCGCTTGGGGCAGGCTTGGGGGACCATATGGGATGCCAGGATTTGAACCACCATCCTTCTGCATGGAAGGCAAATGCCTTACCTCCATGCTATCTCGCTGGTCCCAGGATGATGGTTTTAATTCTGGCATCCCATATAGTCCCCCGAGCCTGCCAGGAGCGATTTCTGAGTGTAAAGCCTGGAGTAACCCCTGAGTGCTGCTGGGTGTGACCCAAAAAACAAAAAAAGGGGGGGGGCAGAAAGATAGCTCAATGGCAAGGCGTTTGCCTTGCATGCAGAAGGACAATGGTTTGAATCCCGGCATCCTATATAGTCCCCAGAGCCCACCAGGGGCCATTTCTGAGTTTAGAGCCAGGAGTAATCCCTGAGCGCTGCCAGGTGTGATCCAAAAAACAAAAATTAATTAATGAATTAATTAATTTAAAAAAGATGATACTCTTGTTATATCAAGAGTTGGGGTGAAAAAAAAAAGAATTGGGGTGAAAATTTATGGCTATATCTACAGAGTCCTTTGGCTTTGTTTTTCTGTTTTGTTGGTTCAGGGGCCACACCCAACTGTGTTTAGGGTTTACTCCTGACTGTGCTCTCTCTAACCCCACGTCTACAAAGTTTAAGCACTCTTCGACCAGTAGAATAACCCCTCATCATTTATTGTTGTCCTATAAAATAATTACCTTTGGCCTTGATGATGTGGCTCACTGGTAAACTATCTGCCATGTGGGTACAAAGTTATGAATTTTGTCCATGTCTGAGAAGTGAATCCCAGCAATACTGCCATCTGCGATGCCTGGTGCCACAACAAAGTGTGACTCCAGATCTTTGCGTAAACAAAATAAAAGAGAAAGTAAATGGGATGGAGGAGGGAGTAGGCGCTTATCTTGATTTTGATCATGTTTACTTCAAGATCATCAACCATGATTATTTAAACTTAATATCACTTAAACTACAATAGGCTTTTAATCTCTTTCTCAACTTCTTTACTGAGATTTGTATTTGTGTGTATAGAATTTTCATTGAAGAGAGTTAGACAGAATCCTTCAAATTTGTTTGTATTTATTTTTCTGTTTTTCTGTGGGTTTTTTTTTTTTTTTTTTTTTTTTTTGGTTTTTTGGTCCACACCTGGTGACACTCAGCGGTTACTCCTGGCTATGCGCTCAGAAATTGCTCCTGGCTTGGGGGACCATATGGGACGCCCGGGGATCGGACTGCCATTCATTCTGGGTCACCCATGTGCAAGGCAAACGCCCTACTGCTGCACTATCGCTTCAGCTCCTGTATTTATTTTTCAGTGCATTGCAGTATACTCATAATATCTCTGTCATTACAGTCAGGAATCTATGCTGCTACTTTGCACAAGTACAGAGAGCAGGAAAGTGAAAGATAAGCTTGTGTATAATGAGTTCCCTTTTTTGTGGTTTTACATATTAATTTTGCAAATATGACTCATGACAATAAATTGATGAAAACAGGACAAACAACAAAACATTCAAGAACTCTGTAATAATAAACTACAAACACAATGTTGCTGAAAATCAGTCACACGCATCCTTGGCTCTGGTTGGGATGCAATACAAGCATTTTAAATTACACTGGGTGGAGGCCTGGGCAGGAAGGAAGCATCGGATATTGCTGGAACATATCTTTGTTTGAGCAACAGCTAATGGAAAAGGTCACCATTATGCTTTACTTTCAAGCACAAGGTCTGTTTTGAAATTTGTACTGAACATTTCATCACAAGTGCTGGTTTATCATCGAGGTACATAATCCTACATAACATGATGATGTTAACCATTTTTCTTTTAAATAGAGAGTAGAGACCAAATTTTCTATTCTCACCACTATTTTCATCAGAGAATGTTAGTAAAAGATTAATAGCTTCCTATTTATGAACTTAAGGTTTGCTTGTTTATACAATTCCAGTAAAAGATTTAAGTAAATTTAGCCTTCAACATTTTTTGCTGCAGTTTTGGTGCTGTTTATACTCTTGTCGAACTCACTGCCAGTCATTGCAAGACTTTCTGAACTTTATTTCCATACATTCATTGTATGTATTCATTTTCTATGTTTAGTGAATCAAGTCAGGAGGACTGAACTCTTAAGAAAGAGCTCCTCTTTCCTCCGGCAGTGTGTTTGGTGTCAGACACTGTAACTTCCAGAAAGTCCTCTCTCAGGAAGGGCAGATCTGTCAAGAACAGTAAAAGCAGCAGCACTAGGCATTTCTGCCACAACTTTGGGAGAGAGCAAGAGGAATCTAAATTCCTGCGTTTATATTTTTGGTTTTCCCTGTTGGCCAGGCTGCTGTATTCCCATGTCCCTAGCACGTTCCACTGTGGGAGTCTGGAACTCTCAGAATAAACTTGGGACCGGCTGGATCCACCCTCTGGGGATGAGGGAGCTTGTGGGAGGAAGGGGAGGGGTAAAGGAAAGGGAAGGGGACAACTGCCTTCCTGTTTGGATGGCCTTTCCTTGTGTTTATCCAAAGGAATTGAGTAGCCATACTATGTTGGGTGTTAGCCTGCCATGTTATTTTGTGTGACCTTTCTTAGCTTTCTCTGGATGGAGGAGCTTTGCCTTTTGCTGGAAAAACTAGATTTAAGATGGGATTGGGAGAAAAGTGTGCAGTCCTGCTAGAATGAGTGCCTAGAGAAAGGAGATATAAATCCTGTGTCTAACAGAGCCCCTAAAAGAAAGATCAAGGTGTCTCTAAGTCATTGGAGGAAAAGTTTACATGTCCTGTTGCACTGCAGAGAACTAGATGGACTTCCTTCTTTTGAATTTTATCCTCATCTTTATCATGGTGCCCTCCACCCATGGGTATTTCATTAACTATTTCTTAAATGCCTAAACAAATGAACGAATGAATGAGCAGTCATTGAGAGGTGACTGAACAACTGGCAGTGGGGTCCCTATAATACCTAATTTATTTGCAAGTTCCCTGATCTAAAAACCATGTGCAGCTCCACTTCAAAGACATTTATTTCAAGACCTCACATTCCTTATGGGTGAGTCATTGCTTCTCTTTAGAGGAGACCAACTCCTCTGGTCACCATGTTCTTCATTTCAGTACTAATCCCTCACCCTAGTCTGATCTTAGCTTTAATGTTATTTCTTCCAGAAAAATATCCTTTAATCCTCAACTCATTTTTATAGACTAGATCCTCTCAATATATTTCTTATGAAACTCTACTTTCTTCATTGCATTTAAAAATTTCTAATTATGGGGCCTGAGTGATAGCACAGTAGTAGGGCGTTTGCCTTGCACGCTGCCAACCTGGGACCGACCCCAGTTTGATTCCTGGCATTCCACATGGTCCCCCGAGCCTGCCAGGAGTGATTTCTGAGCCCAGAGCCAGGAGCAACTCCTGAGCGCTGCTGGGTGTGGCCCAAAAACTAAAAACTAAAAAAAAAGTTTCTAATTATACTAATTTGAGTGATCATTCCATGTCTGTCCTCCACTACCTTGCACACTTCTAAAAGTGGACCTTGTTTATTTTCTCATCACTGACTTTCTTCCTTGGCTCAGCTAGTAAGCATTCGATAAGCAGGTGTTATTCAAAAGACATATTTGGAGGAGAATTTATACTAGATTATTGAATAGGGGTGAAAGCTCAAGGTGAGAGTCCAAAAGTTTTATTCCAATCACAACCTGGACACCTCATAAGTTTAAGGGATTTTTTTGGGGGAGTCACACCCAACTGTGCTCAGGGGTTACTCCTGGCTCTGTACTCAGAAGTCGCTTCTGGCAGGCTCGGGGACCATATGGGATGCCGGGATTTGAACCACCGTCCATGCTGGGTCAGCTGCGTGCAATGCAAATGCCCACCGCTGTGCTATCACTCTGGCCCCAAGTTTGATATTATTTTTGTTTTTTGGTTTTTGGGTCACACCCAATGATGCTCAGGGGTTACTCCTGGTTATGTGCTCAGAAATCGCTTCTGGCTTGGGGGACCATATGGGATGCCAGGGGATCTGGCGCCACTGCTCTGGCCCCAAGTTTGAGATTTTTGTGGACACTTTCTTGGATCTGAGGTTTTGGTGTGGAGCAAGTGATTAGCAGACATAAGTGCTATGCATTTTATCTATGAAAGCTAGTTGACATTACCTCCTCAGTTCTTTTTTTTTTTGGGGGGGGGGGTTTGGGCCACACCCGATAACGCTCAGGGGTTACTCCTGGCTATGTGCTCAGAAGTTGCTCCTGGCTTGGGGGACCATATGGGAGACACCGGGGGATCGAACCGCGGTCCGTCCAAGGCTAGCACAGGCAAGGCAGGCACCTTACCTTTAGCGCCACCGCCCGGCTACCTCCTCAGTTCTAACTTCTCTTACCCTAATAGTAGCTTCTCACACCTTTTGATAAAAGAATTAATTTTGATTACCAAATATCCAAAGTTCAGGAACCCTTGATGTTATTCTTTTCCTCCTGCCACACAACTTCACAATACCTATTGTAAGTTTCTTTTCTTTTGCCATGTAGGCAATTTGATCCAATGATCAAATTTCTTTTTCTTAAAAAATATAGAAATTCAACTTTATTTTAAAAACTATGTTTTTACTCATAAGATAAGATGAATAAAATCTGTTGATTTGCAGAGTGTGGTTGGCTTTAGACATGGGTAAATCCAGGGTCAGGCAATTACTCTCCCCATTTCCCTACTTCTGAACCTCTTGACCCTGTTCACAATTCTTTCAGAGCTTTTACATGAGAACCTTTTCATGTACCTGATTGATCACTGTTGAATCATCCTGTTGTAAAAATCTAATTGCGCTAGTCCTGAAAGTAACATGCTCATCCTTGTAACCCTACGATGGGGAGTGGGAGTATAATCATAGAAAGCTCCTTGAAGAAAAGAGAAATAGTGTTATCGAATGAGCTGAGGAAGTGGTCTTAGATAATAAAAGACAATAGAACTTCTTAAATGAGGCAAACCGTGCTTAGTACAGGAGTAGGCCCTTAACCTACCTACAAGGGAAATGAAATGAGGACACATTATAAGATCGGATTACTTTTTTGTTTGTTTGTTTTGAGGTCATCCTCTGTGGTGGTCAGGTGTTATTCCTGACTGTGCTTAGGAATGAACCCAGGTAGTATGTAGGCGACCTTACGCAGGGTTCAGGGGATCAAAGCAAGGTGGTAAATATCCTACCTTTTTCTCTTACTAGCTGTTTTATTTTGGACAAGTTAATATCTCTAACTACATATTTATCATGATAAATCAATGACACCAGGACATCCCGTGGAATACTATTCAGCCTTTAAGGAAAAGGAAATTCTGGTACATACCATAACATGGTTGAAAATGAAGTTTTGGGGCTGGAGAGATAGCACAGCTGTAGGGCGTATGCCTTGCAACCTACCCAAGATGGACCCAGGTTTGATTCCCAGCATCCCATATGGTCCTCAGAACCTGCCAGGAGCAATTTCTAAGCATGGAGTCAGTAGTAAAGCCTGAGAGCTGCTGGGTGTGGCCCAAAACAAAAAAGTTTTCATTTTAACTAAAATAATTTAGACACAAAAGAACAATTATTTCTGATTCTACTTATGGGAGCTAACTGGAATAGCCAGATCCATTGATCCAAAGAGTAGGAAGTTGGCAGGGAATATGAACTTTATTATGTATGTGGATCTTCACTTAGGAAGATGAATAAATGGGTGGTGGTGATGGTTCTTATCAATTGAATGTTAAGTGTGCACTTAACACCTTTGAATTGTAAATTCAAAAATAGTTTAAGATGATAACTTTTATTGTCATGTTAATTTATTTATTTTGAACCACACCTGGCAATATTCAGGGGTTACCTCTGGCTCTGCACTCAGGAATAATTCCTGGCACTGCTTAGGAACTATAAGCGATGCCAGGGTTCAAATGCCCTTGAGCCATGTGCAAGGCAAGAACCCTATCCACTATTATGTTTATTTTATGAGAAAGTAAGAATAAACTTTAAATGAGAAGATAGATAGAAATGTGCTCTTAGAATAAGGAATTATCTCTATTTTCAATGTTAATGTAAATAGAATTTTAGAGGTTAAATAACTGGTTCGCGGGGCCGTTGAGATAGCACGGAAGTAAGGCATTTGCCTGGCATGCAGAAGGATGGTGGTTCGAATCCCGGCATTCCATCTGGTCCCCTGAGCCTGCCAGGATCGATTTCTGAGCATAGAGCCAAGAGTAAACCCTGAGCACTGCCAGGTGTGACCCAAATACAAAATAAAATAAAATAAAATAAAATAAAATAACTGGTCCACACCACCAAGATGAAAAGGGACAAAAACAAGCTTAAACCCAGTACCAGATCCCTGAGCCACAGCTATTTACTATTTTTACTATTATACCACATGTCCTTGTCACACACTACTTGCTTGTTCCTACAGCAGGCATATATTTTCAACTCTGCTCCAATTATGCTGGGCTACTGTTTCACAAAATCTGAAAGGATCTTGCACCTGGACTAATGCTCAGTTGCCTTTTTGGACCCAAGTATCTTTGCAGCCTTAAAGCCATTTTTTTTCTAGCCAGCCTTCTCTTCAACATCAAGGCTCAGCTTTGTCTTGTCCTCTGTTATCTCTACTAAGACTGATTGTCCTGCTGAGATGGTGTTGAAATTCTCCCCAAAACCCATTAACTCTTCGTTATGGAAGCCTCACTCTGAGGACAGACAGTCATTTTTTCCCCTTAACTGTTTATTATTTAATAGCAACACATAATGTTCTGCTTTGTGAAAACTATTACTTCCAGTTATTTGTGTCTTATTCCAGATCAGACGCATGGGTAGCAGATTGTATCGCTACTTCCTTCAGTTTCCTTCAATACTGGCTTAAAAACTACTGAGTGCTGCAGATACAGGAAATATGATTAATGATGACTTGTTCACATAGCCATAATTTGGATTGAAGAAAAGCATTATTTTCTTTCTTATAAGAGAAGATACTGGAACTTCTTTTTTTATTGCTGTTTTGTTTTGGTTTTTTGGGCAGTGCTCAGAGGGTTACTCCTGGCTCTACTCTCAGAAATCGCTCCTGGCAGGCTCCAGGAACCACAGGGGATGCCGGATTCAAACCACCGTCCTTCTGCATGCAAGGCAAATGCCCTACCTCCCTGCTATCTCTCGGGCCCATGGAACTTCTTATTTTAGGTCAGTTTAGTACATAATGTTTCCATCCTAGTCAGCATGGAAATTTATAAATGAGCCTGGTTGTTTTGAGTTGTGTTTTGTTATTCTTTTGTTTCTCTTAAAATAACTGATCTGCTGATGGTCTTGTACTTATGAAACAATCAGAAACTAGGTAATTTTTTTTTTAGCACATCTCGAAAACATACAAAACCTCGGGTTCTGTAAGTTGACCTACTATGTACATACTTCCCTACACAGCTATTAGAAAGGGTGTTTTTCATGGTGTTTCCAAGTCCATTAACCTTTCTAAATGGCACTGCCTGTCACTGCTTTCTACTTAGAGGCTAGTCCTCTGTGGACCTTGGGGTCTGCAGAAGCTCCCTAGGAAGCAAACACGGTGGATGAAACTGCTGGTAAAACTGCCAGAGCTGATATTAAACAGAATGAATGGTCTGATCGAGCAATTCTGAGTCTTTTGTGACTAGTTTTGATTGGTTGGCTCCTGTTCTTTAAATATTTTGGATATTACCATCCAGCAAAGGGAATAGCACTGCACCTGCAGACAGTTCTCTGTGGCTAGAAATTTCAGCACTCTACCGAGAGCATCAGGAGATGGACAGGAAACATTGGGTAAAATACAGAAATTGAGAAAAATTCCACTCAATCAGTTTGACAGGTAAGCTATGGAGAGGTATTGTGCATAGATGCACATTTTCAAAGGATCTAAGGCATTTATTAACAAGACTTTATAGAGGTCCAGGTGAAAGCTATTAATTGAATCAATAGTTTGATGAAGCTTGAATAGGTGGGGATGACTGAACATATTCATATTTTAGGTAAAATACTGGATTTGGATTAGAAATTGTGGATGGTAAAAGCACTCAGAATCTGAGATGTGTATTTTATTACATCTTGACACTTGGTGGCAAATGCCAAGAATTATACATTGCTGCTTCCTACTTTGTTTTGTTTTTCACCATCTCCCCTCAAACTTCAAGGAATTAAGTGGTGGCTGATTATACATGAGCAGAGAAGCTGAATGGGACTGGCAGCTCTTGGAAAATGTGGACAGGCGACTAACCACATTTTGGTTCAGTGAGAGTCTAGCCAAGAATAACTCATTTAAGATTACATAAATCTAGTTTGCTATACCAAAAGAAGGTATGGAAATTTTCTGAAAACTGAAGGAAATCATAGCAATAACTGCCAGGTGCAGGACAAGGTCACTTCCTAATCATTTATAAAACATTATTTCCACTTCTTGTCAGTGGTGAGCCCTGAGTGTCAATGGATTGCTACAGCTCCCTGATATGTTTCACCACCCACAGAGTATTAGATCTGGTAGCACTGAGAATGTCAAGCACCTAGCAATCTAAGAAGCTTCAGCATAGGGGCTCGAGTTATTTCCTGGTTAGTACAAAGAATCGTGCTGCTGAAGCCTGGCTTCATAGGGAGAGTAAAAGCAAAATAGCTGGTTTGAGCACCATGGTTATATTCCTTATTACTACCTTCTTTAATAGCTCTTTAACCTTTCTTATCTGTGTAAAGAAAATATAATCAGCCAATAAATTACTTGGAACTTTAGTAGATTATTATATTTCACCTGAAGTTTAGGTCATCCACTTTCTAACTCCAGATTTTACTTATTTATTTATTTATTGGTTTTTGGGTCACACCTGGCTGCTGCGCTCAGGGGTTACTCCTGGCTCTGAGCTCAGAAATTGCTCCTGGCAGGCAGAGGGGACCATATGGGATGCTGGGATTTGAACCACCATCCGTCCTGAATCGGCAGCATGCAAGGCAAACGCCCTACCACTGAGCTATCTCTCCGGCTCTTAATTCTAGATTTTATTTCGTTTTGTTTTTGTTTTTGGGTCACACTCTGCAGCGCTCAGGGGTTACTCCTGGCTCTATGCTCAGAAATCACCCCCAGCAGGCTCGGGGGACCTTATGGATTGCTGGGATTCAAACCACCATCCTTCTGTGTGCAAGGCAAAGGCCCTACCGCTGTGCTATCTCTCTGGCCCCTAATTCAAGATTTTATTTTGAATGATAATACCTACAAAGAGTGATCAATTTCTCCTCTCAAAAAGGATAATGATTAAGGTAATTTATAGATTTCAACATAAACTGGTCTTTGGACTTTTAAAGAAATATTCAGATGGGGCCCAGAGAGTACAGCAGCGTTTGCCTTGCAAGCAGCTGATCCAGGACCTAAGGTGGTTGGTTCGAATCCCGGTGTCCCATATGGTCCCCCGTGCCTGCCAGGAGCTAATTCTGAGCAGACAGCCAGGAGTAACCCCTGAGCACCACAGGGTTTGGCCCCAAAACCAAAAAAAAAAAAAAAAGAAAAGAAGAAAAAAGAAAAAAATATTCAGATGTCATAACCTGAGAATAACCTCAGAAATTTCCCACACTGGAACAAGTCCCTAAACAGCCAAATGATATGTACCAACATTTCCACATCCCCTCTGGGAACATGTTAGGGAATGCTTAGTAGCAAAGAAAATTGTTAAGGGAAAATATACACATGCAAAAAATAGGAACTTCCATGAAAGTGCTCTCCTGTCACATGGAAAGTATCTCAAGTAGATATATCACATCGGTGCATGTGTAATAATCTTTATACAAAGATCATTTGTAATTTGAATTTCTGGGTCATGAGTTTTACTTTGGGAAATTGTTTAAAATTCACAAAACAGGGGCCTGAAAGATAGCATGGAGGTAAGGCGTTTGCCTTTCATGCAGAAGGTCTGTGGTTCGAATCCCGGTATCCCAAATGGTCTCCTGAGTGTGTCAGGAGTAACCCCTAAGTGCTGCTGGGTGTGACCCAAAAACCAAAAAATAAAATAAAATAAAATAAAATTTACAAAACAAAAAGTTGTACTTTATTTCTTATATATTTTCTAATTTCTTTTTCTTTTTTTTTTATTTTCTAATTTGGAAAATAAAAATGATTTCTATTTTCTCTTTAGAGAAAACAAGAGAAAGAAATAGAGATATCTTAGGGGGAACAATGGGTAGAGCATTTGCCTCACATGCAGCAGACCCTGGTTAGATTGCCAGCATCCCATATGGTCCCGCTGAGCCTACAAGAGAGATTTCTGAGAGCAGAGCCAGGAGTAACCCCTAAGCACCAATAGGTGTGCCAATAGTAATACATTAATTTAATTAATTAATTAATTAATTCAAAATAAATAAAGATCTCAGATCTCATCTCTTTTGCCTCCCCTCCCTCTGTCATGCTAGTCATAGTCAAAACTGAGATGTGATCCCAACCAAATCTTTCTTGTGCCTGATAAAGAAAATCAACCCAGCTTCAGGGAGATGCGATTGAAAATTCCTTTTTTTTTTTCTTTTGGTTTTTGGGTCACACCCGGAAGCGCTCAGGGGTTACTCCTGGCTCTGTGCTCAGAAATTGCTCCAGGCAGGCTCAGGGGACCATATCAGATGCTGGGATTCAAACCACTGTCCTCCTGCACGCAAGGCAAATGCCCTACCTCCATGCTATCTCTCCAGGCTCATTATCATAAATTCTTGATTGTATTCTCATCAGCACAGCACAGCTTAGCTAGGAACAAAGCAAATTTCCATGATACTATCTACTATTACTCACTTCAAGTATCTACTCTCCCCCCTCCATATTCTAACTGATGGCTTTGGATATATTTCCACATAGAAAATAAAAGCAAATCAGGGCCGGAGAGATAGCATGGAGGTAAGGCGTTTGCCTTGCATACCAGAAGGACAGGGGTTCGAATCCCGGCATCCCATATGGTCCCCGAGCCTGCCAGGAGTGATTTCTGAATGTAGAGCCAGGAGTAACCCCTGAGCGCTGCCAGGTGTGACCCAAAAAAAAAACAAAATAAATAAATGAATAAAAGTAAATCATACCAAAACTGATGGAATTTTATAATGGAACATAAAATGAATATAAAGATGGTTCATCTATAAAGGTAAATACATAAGAATAATCAAGAAAACTATTCTTGAATCATACAAAGAACAATGTACAGACTACAAAGTGAGCATCAGAGAAATAGCGTAGTGGATAAGGCATTTGCTTTGCATGTGGCCAACTTGGATTTGATCCCCAACCTCCTATCTGGTACCCCAAACATCTCCAAGAGTAATTCCTGAGTGCGGAGCCAAGATTAATCCAGAACATTGTCAAGGTGTGTTCCCAAAACAAACAGACCACAAAGTTTGCATAACTAAATAACATGGAATTACTGCAGTACATATTTAATCAATAGCATGGACCCCATACCATGTAGAAAACCATAAGAAAAAATATGATTTCAAAATAGTGGAATGAGTAAAATATTTTGCAAATTATTTTGAAAAAATTACCTCTTTATTTGTGGAGGAAAAAATGTTCCTTACCATCAACTTTCAAGCGTGGAGGGGTCCCAGAGAGATAAGACAGATGGTGGGTATGACACTTGCCTTCCATCTGGTCAGCCAAGGTTCTGTCCCTAGCACTATTATTTGGTCCCCCCAAGTCCTGCCAGGAGTGATGAGTGATCGATTAACAGAGTCTTGAGAAAGTCCTGAGCTTAGCTGTATATGGCCCAATCCCCTGCATTCTAAAAAAATAGTAGGGAGCCAGGAATAAACTCAAAGCATTGGAGTTTATTGTTCCATGGGTCTTTTTGTTTGTTTATTTTGGGGGCCACACTGATGACATTCAGGGGTTACTCCTTGGCTATGCATTCAGAAATTGCTCCTGGCTAGGGGGACCATATGGGATGCTGAGGATGGAAGCAAGGTCCATCCTGGCTCTGCCGTGTGCAAGGCAAATGCCATATAGCTGCGCTATCGATTCTGAACATTCCCGTCTAGCAAAGACTGATATTGCTTTTTCCTTCCATAACAGTAACTTATGAGCAGTACTCAAATATAACCATTACTTTAATCTCACTCCTCTGTTTGCATCTATGTATACTTAGTAGATTATTTATAATCTGGTACAAAATAAGTATTCTAAGGTCTACTGATTTGGCTTGACTGAATTTGAATTATTTTAGTCATAATAAAATAAGAGAATAAAAGACTTTTTATGAGGCAGGATAGCTTTTATTGAACAAAGTGTATTTAGAAATATATGAGGGGAGAGAAAAAACATGTTCAAAAGAGAGCCTGGGCTTCTCCAGAACGGAAAAACCAAGCAGAGAAACAGAGGCACAACAAGAAATGTGTTCAAGAGAGATCATGGGCGTAAAGAATGTGTCAAAAATAAAAGACTTTGGGGCCGGAGAGCTAGCATGGAGGTAAGGCGTTTGCCTCTCATGCAGAAGGTCGATGGTTCAAATCTCGGTATCTCATATGGTCCCCTGAGCTTGCCAGGAGCGATTTCTGAGCATAGAGCCAGGAGTAACCCCTGAGTACTGCCGAATGTGACCCAAAAACCAAAAAATAAATTAAATAAATAAATAAAATAAAAAAAATAAAAGACTTTAGTAAACAATGCTTACTATTTCCCAAATGATAATAATTCTTTCTAGTTTATACAATTTTTCTAGGATAATTTTAAAGAATTTCCCCTTCAACTTGCCCCTTCCCTGCACCAAACCACTAGAATAGATGACGAAAAAATAATAGCTCCATCAGCAATGTGCTCTCTGACCCCGGCCCCTACCTCATCAGAGAAATGAAGGATTTACCCACAATCTTTGTCTGAGGCTTTTCCAGGTACATCATCCTGTCATTAATTACAATTTGAAATAGAAAGCCAGGTGGAGCAATGAAGGATTCTATTTCTTAATGCCACAGAAACACTGAGTGTGGAAAAACAGGATGGAAATCCAATGTCTGTCAAGCCTCCTTTTCTCCAAAGACATGGCATATAATACCTTCTATAAATATACAAGCCAAATCATGCCATCCTTTTCTTTGTTTTCATTTCTGTCCAAAAGGTTTCTATTTTGTGCACACTTGAAATATTTTGTATCCCACCTCTTCTTCCCAACTGTTGCTGCAGGAACAGATTTTGGGTACGTTTTAAAGATTCAACCTGATCCAGGGGCTGGAGCGGTGGCGCAAGCAGTAGGGAGTTTGCCTTGCATGAGCTAACCTAGGTCTGACCTCGGTCCAATCCCTGGCATCCCATATGGTCCCCCAAGCCAGGAGCAACTTCTGAGCTCATAGCTAGAAAGAACTCCTGAGCATCACCGAGTGTGGCCCCAAAACCAAAATAAATAAATAAATAAGATTCAACCTGACCTAGACATTCTTCATCCTGCCCCCTGTACCTCACACTTCTCACCAAGAGAGTCAACTAATACTCTGCTGTGCTTGTCTAAAGAGAAGGGGAGCTGGCCCAGAAAGACGGTACAGGTGTAAGGCACTTATCTTGGATGTTACTGACACAGACTTGATCCCCAGCACCACATATAGTTACTGGAGCATTCCAGGAGTGATCCCTGAACACAGAGCCAAGCATAAACCCCAAACCCCAAGCATGCTGGGTAAAGTCCAACCCATCACTATTCAAATCCATAGAAAAGGGAGAGGAAGAAAGAGCAAAAGAAAGAGGAGGGGAGGGAGGGAGGGAGGGGAGGGAGAGAGACAGAGACAGAGAGACAAAGAGCAGAGACAGAGATAGCCTGGCTCTCTAAAGAAGGATAAATGTGCCTTTTTTTTTTAAGTCCACTGAGTAGCCAGTTCTGAGATATATTTCATAAGGTTCCCCAGAAGATCTCCTGGGATCAAGAACTAGTCACCCACAAATTTGACAGACAATAATGCATTCTGTGATTGTTTTGTATCTCTCCTTGTTTCATTCCTCTTATTCTTCAGTCTTGTTGTTCAGAATCACATTTCCAAATGGAAAACAGAGGGGCCGTGCATGCAAGTATTTAAGAGGAACCCAGATTCCCGTTGTGATCAACCCATTCTTTTCAGTGGAGAGGAGGTATATTCCTATAGTATTATAGAATATTTCTAGCATTCTATTCACACTTTCAAGTGTTAGATCTCACTACCAAAATAAATTTAGAGAGAGGTATCATGCTTCCCTTTAGGCGAGAAAACAAAGTATAAAAAATTAAACAGAGGGGGCCTTAGAGATAGTACAATGGGTAGGGCGTTTGCCTTGCATTTGTTGAACCAGGGTTTGATCTGGACATACTATCTGGTCCCCCAAACTTCCAGGAGTAATTCCTCAGTGCAGAGTCAAGAATAATCCCTGGGTACCACTGGATGTGACCAAAAAAAAAAAAAAAAAAAAAAGGAATATGAAATAACTTGATCAGGTAGTAGTATCAGCTGGGAAATGATATAACTGAAGTTCAACAAAGTTCCTCAAAGGAAAATCAAACTTTGCTATAGCACAACGCTCTCCTGTCAAAATATTTGCAGAAGGCTTTGATCTCACTTTGCCTGCCACTTTGGAAAGTGCTCTTCCCTGCTTATCAACTCTGTCATGTCACACAGCTATCCAAACATATCCATGCTTTTTCCAACCTCACACCATGTATAGGCGATTTTTTTTCCTAGAAGTTTTGTGAAGGAGTCAAGTGGTAGCTGGAGAAGGAGACGTGTGTCAAGGGAAGAGTTTTTGTAGATTAGAAATAATTGAGCAGCTTCACATGGTGAAGGAAATCACATAGAGAAGAGAGAAGAGAGAGCAAAAGTACAATATAGGGGAGAGAGGTTGAAAGAATAAAGGGAGAATGGCCCTAATGATTAATAAAGATATTGGCTTTTCCTGTCTAGAGTACAGGTAGGGGAGGGGAGGGGAGAAGGGATATTTGGGTCATTGGTGATAGGAATGTTACACTGGTGATGGGGGGGGGGGAGTGTCATCTTATATGACTGAAATCCATTGTAACCAAGGCGTTTAAATAAAAAAAATATTAAAAAAAAAAAAAGATATGGCCCGGAGAGATGGCACAGCGGCGTTTGCCTTGCAAGCAGCCCATCCAGGACCAAAGGTGGTTGGTTCGAATCCCGGTGTCCCATATAGTCCCCCATGCCTGCCAGGAGCTATTTCTGAGCAGAAAGCCAGGAGTAACCCCTGAGCATCGCCGGGTATGACCCAAAAACCAAAAAAAAAAAAAAAAAAAAAAAAGATTTTGGCTTTTGAATAAATAAGTTCACTCCTGTTATTTAACTGGAAGAGAGAAGGTCCTAAAGAAAAGGACTTCTGAAATTTTTTCCATTTGTGACCCTTTTTCTTCCCTTATCTGAGAAATATAGCATAAATGAGTGCTGCCAGCCACACCATAGATGCATTCCCAAGTTTGATCTTGAGTTACGGTAAGTTTTGGTGACTATGTATTCAAAAAATCTTTTACTGTTACCAAATTTTTTGAGACCTCCACAATTAATCATGTAACTCACTGTGGTGTCACACCTACAGTTTAAGAAGCTGAACTGGGGGCCGGAGAGATAGTATGGAGGTAAGGTGTTTGCCTTTCATGCAGGAGATCATCGGTTCGAATCCCTGCGCCCCATATGGTCCCCCGTGCCTGCTAGGAGCAATTTCTGAGCCTGGAGCCAGAAATAACCCCTGAGCACTGCCGGATGTGACCCAAAAACCAAAAAACCAAAAAAAAAAGAAAAAAGAAACTGAACTGGTGGGGCTGGAGCAACAGCACAGCCATAGGACGGACCTGGGTTCAATCCCAGGGGTCCCATATGGTCCCCAGAGCCAGGAGCAATTTCTGAGCACAGAGCCAGGAGTAACCCCTGAGCGTCACCGGGTGTGCCTTCCCCCCAAAAAACCAACAAACAAAAAAGAAGCTAAACTGTAAATCAGTCTTGGTCTCTAAAAAAGACAAGATCTTCTGTATTCAAAAATACAAGTCAGGGCCAGAGAGATAATATTGGGCCTTGCATACAGCTCACTCCAGGTTGATGTGCAGCATGCGTATGATTCCCTTAGCATCACCAGGAGGGACCCCAGAGCACAGAATCAGGAGTAGTGCCTGAACACCACTGGGTATGGTTCAAAAACAAACAAACAAAAACACAATAGAGTCTCTGAGCTTGCATTCATGCTATGAAGACAGATATCACATCTGTTTTGTCTGTTGCTAAAACAGATGTTGCTCTTTTAGGAGGTTCTTGATAAATATTTGTGATTAATAAATCAGTAATATAAAAATGTACACTTCCATCCCTTCACCACAAAACACTTTTGAGACCAATATTTCTGGGGATTTTTTTTTTTGGGGGGGGGAGGCTTGAGTCACACCCAGTGGCGCTCTGGGTTTATTCCTGGCTCTGAGCTCAAAACTCGCTCCTGGCAGGCTCAGGGAACCATATGAGGTGTTAGGAATCGAACCGAGGTCCATCAGGGGTTGGCCATGTGCAAGGCAGATGTCCTACTGCTGTGCTATCACTCCACCCCTTTTGAGACCAATATTTAGTGATTTATATCATTAGTCAGAAATGGATAAAATATGTCAGAAAACTAAGGGCATTTGTCAAGGGTCTTAGGCATTTTGGTGGTGTAGAGATAAGATGTACCTCAAAATAATAAGAGTTAACACCAGTGTAAGCATGCAAACCAAGTTATAACAAGTAATTAAAAAAATATTTTCTAGAAAGGCACAATGGAAGATGCTGACATTGGTGGTAGGTTTGCAATTAGAACATTATTAATTTTTAAAAATCACAATTCCTAAGTTAAAAAATTTGGGGGGTGTTTAATTTGGGGGGCCCACACCCGGCAGCACTCAGGGGTTACTCCTGACTCTGTGCTCAGAAATCGCTCCTGGCAGGCACAGGAGACCGTATGGGATGTCAGGATTTGAACCACTATCCATCCTGAATTGTCTGCATGCAAGGCAAATGCCCTACCACTATACTATCTCTCTGGCCCTTAAATTTAAAAATTTTTAAGAGGAAAAATTTGGATGAATAGGCTGGGAATATTGTTCAGAGTTAGAGCACTGTCCTTGCATCTGTGAGGTTCTGAGTTAGATAGATCCCTGTCACAATAACAACAACAAATTCTTATTTTTCTAAGAGTTGAAATGGCTCAGAGTTGAAATGACTGTGGTCTGTGTGTCAAAGTTCATTTAAGAACATGTTGGCCAATTGCATCCTCGCTCCCCATTTAAGTAAGCTTGTCATCTTCTCTTTTGTTTTTGTTTTTGGGCCACACCTGGCAGCTCTTTTGACTTAATCCTGGCTCTGACCTCAGAAATCGCTCCAGGCTCAGTGGACCATATGGGGTGCTGGGAATAGAACTCCCATCTGTCCTGGGTCAGCCGCAGGCAAGGCAAACACCCTACTGATGTGCTATCTCTCTGGCCCCACACCTATGCTTTAAAATACCACCTTTGAGGGCCCGGAGAGATAGCACAGTGGCGTTTGCAAGCAGCCGATCCAGGGCCAAAGGTGGTTGGTTCGAATCCCGTTGTCCCATATGGTCCCCCGTGCCTGCCAGGAGCTATTTCTGAGCAGACAGCCAGGAGTAACCCCTGAGCACCGCCGGGTGTGACCCGAAAATCAAAAAAATAAATAAATAAAATACCACCTTTGAAGGATAGAGATGAATAGAGTACCAGAGTTCGGGGAACTAATAGTCCACTTCGATTATTAACTCTGGATCTTCAAGGATCTCAGACCCTTACACTTCCTGGAAATCACAGCTAATTTTCTTAGTAATTTTCTCTCCCATTCTCAAAAGAGGCCTCACTGATTCTCCTCCCTCAAGCCTCCTCTTTTTCAACTGCCAGGCTTATTTCTTATCTTACTGAAAAAAAAATAGAAGCACAGTAAGAGAGCAGTCACAGGTTTCTTGCTAAGGCTATCAAATGTCTGCATCAGCAGGTTTATATTTGTTCCCCTACCATCACAAGATTTCTCTCCAAGGTTGGCCCTCACTTGTGCTGCTCGAGATCCCTTCTCCTTTCTCCTTGCAATGGCCTGTCTCATTATTTTCCATCTCTCTACTGACCTATTTGGGCAAAACCACATTGGGCTCTGCTATGTCCATCTCAAAGAAATACCTTCTCCCCTCTTACCCATCCCATTACCTCAGTCCTCTGATTGTCATGATGGTGAATTCCTGGAAAAAGTTGTTATAATTGCTGTTTTCATCTCTTTCTCCATTTTCATTTTCTTTCCGCATCACTTATCCTCAGCATTGCCAAGATTCCTTAAAATCTAATTCTCTCTTTTTTAAGTGTGTTATTTTTTAGCTAGGCACCATAATTTGTAATAATGTTAATGTGAACATTTTAGAAATACAATGTTGCTTCATCATACCTGCCACTCTCCCACCACTGCTCTCTAAGTTTCTTCTCAACCTCATTCCCCCTCCCTCCCCTTAGCCAATTCAGGTCTATAGGCTAATTCTCAAGGTCTGTTATCAGTGGCTATTGTTTACTTCCTTACTGTGTTTCTTTATACCTCATGTATGAGTGAGATCATTCTGTATTTGTCCTCTCTTTGACTCACTCCACTCAGAGTGACACTCTAGAGGTCCATCTAAGTTGCAGCAAACTCAAGATTTCATCTTTTCTCATAGTTGAACAGTATTCTATTGTATACATAGACCACAATATCTTTATCCACTCATCTGTTGAGGTACTCTTGGGTTGTTGCCAGATACTGACTATTCTGCAGTGTGTGGCAATGAGCACAGAAGTGCAAATTTTTTTTTTTTTTTCAAATAATGCTTTTGTGCCTTTGGGGAAGAGGCCAAAAAGTTGAATTGCCAGGTCACATGGAAGTTCTTTTTCTTCTTCTTGTTCTTATTCTCTTTCTTTTTCGAGTTCTTTCTTCTTTTCTGTCTTTCTTTCTTCTTTCTCTTTCTCATTCTCTTTCTTCTTTCTTTCTGTCTTTTCTTTCTTCCATTCACTTTCTTCTCAGTATACTTCCCTCTCTGCTGTATCAGAATAACAATGGATTTCATCCTGTTGGATATGCATTGCCAGTTCTTGAATCTTCTACTTGCTAGATTTGTTAGCAATGGACATATCTAATATCACCTTCCCTTATCTCAATAGTTTCCAAGACATCATTCTTTTTTTTTTAATAAATTTTTATTGTGACCAAAGTGCATTACAAATCTTTCACAGAATTATTTACGGTACATAGTGACAATGAACGAGGGGTTTTCCAAGACATCATTCTATGTATTTCTTTTCTTTCTTTTTGTTTTGTTTTGTTTTGTTTTTGAGTTACATCCAGTGACGCTCAGGTTTTACTCCTGGCTATGCTCTCAGAAATTATTCCTGGCTCGGGGACCATATGGGACACCAGGAATTGAACCTAGATCTGTCCTGGGTCAGCCGCATGAAAGGCAAACACCTTACCACTGTGCTATATATAGCTCCAGCCCTTCATTCTATGTATTTTTATGAGCCACTCCTTCTCCATTTTTGCTGGATGCCACAACTTCCTGAGTTCTATGTGGGAGAATGCCTAGAGGCAGAGTCTGCAGACCTTATCCTATCTCCACATCCACCCTATTTAGTCTGACTTTATATATCATCTATATGCTGATAATTTGAGTCTGCTCCCCCCTTGAAGACTCCAGCCACCTTCTCAACATATCCTCTAGGTGGGACTGGAGCAATAGTACAACAGATAAGGAACTTGCTTTGCACACATCCTACTAGGGTTCATCCTCAGACTTTGCACATGGTCCCTGACACCATCAAGAATGATCTCTGGGGCTGGAGAGATAGCATGGAAGTAGGGCATTTGCCTTGCATGCAGAAGGACAGTGGTTCAAATCCCAGCATCCCATATGGTCCCCCGAGCCTGCCAGGAGTGATTTCTGATTGTAGAGCCAGGAGTAACCCCTGAGCACTGCCGGTGTGAACAAAAAAAAAAAAAAAAGAATGATCCCTGGGGCCAGAGAGATAGCACAGTGATAGGGCATATGCCTTGCATGCGACTGACCCAGGACAAACCTGGATTCAATCCCCTCCATCCTATATGGTCCCCCAAGTCTCCTGGGGGCAATTTCTAAGCACAGAGCCAGGAGTAAAACTCTGAGTGCCACTGGGTGTGCCCTTCCCCCAAAAAAAGATCCCTGAGCAAAGAGAGAAAAGTAAGCCATAAGAACCATTAGTTATAGTCTAAAAATGAAAAGCATTGATGTATGATATGCATAGAAACTAGGGTCTATAACTACAGAAATCTGACAATAACAACAGTGATTGTGCGAAAAAATTTTACTGGGACCACAGAGGGTTGGGTAACCTAGTATGCCAGGAGACCAGAGTTTGTCTTATGCCAGAAAATTTCAGGGATAAGGTCTCCTTGTATTTAGGCCAAGGCTTTTTCTTTCCATTTCCCCCATATTTTGCTGGGCCTATGCAAACAGCAATTGCCACTCTCACACCATTTTTATTGTATTTCTTTAACTCTTATCCTTAACAAAACAAAAAAAGTTCTGCTAGTGCTTCAATGAGTTCATTGGTGATTCAACAATTTTGAAAAACATACTTGCTACTGAAATTTTTCTTCTTTCCTTTCTCTTCCATCTCTTTAGTTTTTTAATTATCTATTTTTTCAAATAAGTTTGTTTTTTGTCATCTTGAAACAAAAGTATTATGATCACTTTTGTCAACTATGTGATGTATTTTCTTTAAATATTTTTAATAATAAAAAATTAAAAAATAAAAGCAAAAATATATTCTCTTGGAAGCTAAATCTGAATTGCTTTCATACTTACCTATCACTGCCAATTTGTTTATTTATGTATTCATTTTGGGTTTTGAGCCACACCGGTGGTGCTCAGAAATCTGTGCTCAGAAATCGCTCCTGGCAGACTTGGGGGACCATATGGGATTCCGGGGATAGAACCCAGGTCCATCCCGAGTTAGCTGCATGCAAGGTAAAACACTACACTAGGGGTCTCAAGCTCCATTTACCTGGGGACCGCAGGAGGCAAAGTCGGGGTGAGGCAGGGCCACATAAGGGATTTCACCAAAAAAAAAGTCCTCAAACGTCATTATTAACAGTTTTAATTATTTCTTCTGAACATGAATAGAACATTGAGTGAAGATCATGAACAGTTCTTCTGAACATGGCATCTTTTGCCTATTCCTTGCTGCCAGAGACTTGACAGCACTTCTCACAAATCTGAACCACATTTGGCTGTAGAGAGGAAGCAGTTGAGACCCTCAGTGTGGCTTGAAGATGATCATCATTAAATCTAGACCTGTACTTTGACTTATTGAAGTTCAATGTGGAGAATAACTTTTCACACAAATATGTGCTCCCAAAAAGGCACATGGTGCGCTTGAACATTCCGGAAAGCTCAGGGAAGCTGGGGGGCAATTCTCTCAAAAATTGCCCATGCATGTCTGCTTTTCCACTAATCTCCCTGAACTTGGCTATGAGATCAGAGTTGTATTGCAGGTCAATGAGCTCCATTTGAAGCACAGGAGGGGCATCTTGCCCATCATAGGAAAAGGGGTCCACAAAAATTTGGAAAGTGGCTCTGTGCTTTTTAAAGTCTGCAAATCTGTGATCAAATTCCTTCTCTAGCTTAAAATAGAATCAGCATATTTCTCACCACTGAATAGTATGCCTGCATCCACAAGTTCCTTGCATGCTGGGAAATGACAAAGGTTTGTCTGAGAGTGCTGTGATTTCCATAACACAAGTTTTGTGGAGAATGTTCTCACGTTGTCATAGGCAGCACTGATAAGCTGCCCCAGGCCTTGTAACATCTTGTTTAGTACATTCAACTTATGTGTGATGTCAACAAGAAAAGCTAAGTCCATGAGCCATTTGTGATCACTCAACTCAGAAACAGCATTCCCATCCTTCTCCATGAAGGCTTTCACTTCTTCTCTCAACTCAAAAACTCTTTTCAGGACATTTCCCCAGCTGAGCCAATGTACCTCGGTGAAATAGAGCACATCTCCATATTCTGACTCCATTTCCTCTAAAAAAGCATGAACCTCCTGTGCTTTAAGCCCCTGGATCTGATTTGGTTGATGCATTTTACAACAACAGACATCACATGGTCACACGGCAGGTGTTTACTGCAAAGGGCCTGCTGATGGATAATGCAGTGAAGAGCAATGGCCTTCTCTACACCCTCTTCTTCAAGTTTTTTTGAACAAGTGCCACCAGGCCATTTTTCCTCCCTGTCATCGATGGCACTCCATCAGTTATTATTCCAACAAACCTCTTCCATGGCAAACCTGCATTCTCAATGGCATCACACAGATGCCGAAATATCTCATTAGCGGTGGTCTGGCCATGCATTGGAATTATTGTGAGCAGCTCCTCTGTCAATTCAAAATTGCAATCAACACCATGGACATAAATTGTGAGCTGCACAGTATCTGTTATATCTGTGCCCTCGTCAAGAGCAACTGAGTATGCATGCATCAAAACATTTGGCTTTCTCACACAGTTGATGATAAATGTCACTTGACATGTCAGAAATGTGCTCTGCCACAGTGTTGGCAGAAAGGTTGATTTTGCTAAACTGACCATTCTTTTCCAGACAGATAATACTTGCAGCCTGTAACATGCATTTGTTTTTTAACAAACTCTCCTTCTGTGAATGGTTTCCCTGCCTTAGCAATCATCTCACTAACCATGGAACTAATTTCGACTGATGCAACATTCTCTTTGCTTGCTTTCTTGAAGAAATCTTGTTGCCTCATTAGACATGATTTAAGACTGGCAACCCGCTTGGCTCTCTCATTTCCTTGATATTTTGCACATTCCTCAGCATGTTTAGTTGAATAATAGCGTTTCAAGTTGTATTCCTTGTGCACTGCAACTTTCTCTGAGCAAATAAAACATGTGGGGATGCCCCTGTGTTCAACAAAGAAATACTGCATGTCCCACTTTTCCTGAAATTGTCTGTGCTCGTCATCAATCTTTCTCTTCACTGCAGGCTTTGATGAAGTCATGATGAAGGTATGACAAAATCTAATTCTGTAATAAACTTCTCTCCCTTCTCTCCCTTTTCTCCCTTCTCTCCCTTAGGCCTCCAATAATGCAAGGGACAGTGGGCAGGAGCAGCGGAAATGACGTCTACACTAGGCTCAAAGTATTCGCAATTATTCACTTACCAAATATTTGCAATAAAAAATCGAGCTATTTCTTTTTTCTTTTTTTTCTTTTTTTTTTTTGGTTTTTGGGCCACACCTGGCATGCTCAGCGGTTATTCCTGGCTGTCTGCTCAGAAATAGCTCCTGGAAGGCACGGGGGACCATATGGGACACCAGGATTCGAACCAACCACCTTTGGTCCTGGATCGGCTGCTTGGAAGGCAAACGCCGCTGTGCTATCTCTCCAGGCCCAAATCGAGCTATTTCTGAGCAGACAGCCAGGAGTAACCCCTGAGCACCGCCTGGTGTGACCCAAAAACCAAAAAAAAAAAAAAAAAAAAAAAAAAAAATCGCATTAGGAAGGAAAAAATCGCAAAAAATCACATTACACATTTGCATACCCCGAACGGAACTGCTCGGGGTATGCGAATGTTTAATGCGATTTTTTTCTTACTAATGCGATTTTTATTGCAATTATTCGGTAAGTGAATAATCGCGAATACTGTGATATTTGAAGGCTGGCCGCGGGCCACAAAATGTTGTACGGAGGGCCGCAAACGGCCCACGGTCACGAGTTTGAGACCCCTGCCCTACACTGTGCTTCTGGTAATTTAATTTTTCTAATTCTTTTCAAATTAAAGTCTCTCTGGACAACATTCTTGGTATTACAGTATTTACCATGGCTTTCAAAGCCTTCCATGAGGCATCCCTACACCCTCCTTTCTTCCTTCCCTGATCCTACTGTCTATCACTCTTCTTTTTTTTTGTTTTTGTTTGTTTGTTTGTTTGTTTGTTTGTTTTTGGGCCACACCCGGCGTTGCTCAGGGGTTACTCCTGGCTGTCTGCTCAGAAATAGCTCCTGGCAGGCACGGGGGACCATATGGGACACCAGGATTTGAACCAACCACCTTTGGTTCTGGATCGGCTGCTTGCAAGGCAAACGCCATTGTGCTATTTCTCCGGGCCCATCTATCCCTCTTCTTATCTTCATTTCTTTGCTTTTGCTACTGCTCCTTGTTCTGGAGCCTTTGTATTCTGCCCAAGATGCTGGTTATCAGTACACAAATCTGCATCTTCATTTCATCAGTAACTCTTCCTAGTCAATATCAGCAAGGTAACTCCCCTGCCTGATGCAAGATACAAGCTTTTCTTCTTCCCCATGATCATCCAAGGCCTAAATCTTTATAACATTTTTAACACACTAGCATTACTCTCTTTATTATTTAAGGTCTATCTCCCATTCGAAGGTATATTTATGAGTGGGGAGAGCTTGAACATTTTTTTTTTACTGCTTTTATCCTTAAGACATATCTCCTTGAATTTCTAGATAAGAGAAATAATTTAGGGGCCGGAGAGATAGCATGGAGGTAGGGTGTTTGCCTTGCGTACAGGACAGCGTTCGAATCCCAGCATCCCATATGGTCCCCTGAGCCTGCCAGGGGCGATTTCTGAGTGTAGAGCCAGGAGTAACCCCTGAGTGCTGCCGGGTGTGACCCAAAAACAAAAAACAAACAAAAAAAGAAATAACTTAGTTCTGGGTAGGGCACTTGTCTTACACACTGCAGACTTGAGTTTCATCCCTGGTACCAAATATAGTTCCCAGAGCTCTGCCAGAAGTGATCCCTGAACACAGAACTAAGAGTAAGCTCTTAACACAACAAGATACGTTCCCTAACCACCACTTCCTTCCCCCACCTCCATAAAAAGAAAACATTCCAAAGGAATCAAGATGATTCCAAAGTGTGATCATGCCTCTGATTATCACTGAAGTGGACAAGCAGAAAGCAAGTTTGACAGCACACGAGTGAATATTTGGGTCAACTGAACCCTAGATTGTATGAGTCTGTGAAGTCATTCTCTCTGACATAATTAGCTCTCTGAACGTCAAACCAGATCTCATTATTAGCCACTGTGCTTCCAGACCAGGTTTCTCCTCTCTCTCTCTCTCTCAGCTCCAGAAGCAGTACTGAGCTGGTAAGGTCATCTCCCTTGCTAAAAGAATGCTGAAATGATCTCTAAGGGATACTCTTGTCTATCCCTGCTACAACATGGAAACCCTTTCTGGCTTCCCTTCTCTGACTGGCCCTCAATTCCTTTCATCTATTTATTTTTAGTTTTCTCCTTCCCTTAGTGATTGTTATGTGAAGGTCATGTGTGGCCAAGGGTCATTGTATTTGCACACTCTTGGTTATAATGCATCAGAGACACTTTGGTTGTGATGTAGGGAATTACAAATGACTATGCAGCCTGAAGATGGCACTTTTTTCCCCTAATAATATATTTATTTAAGCACCATGGTTACAAACATGTTTGTAGTTGGGTTTCAGTCACCCACCACCACCCTTCCCATCACCAATGTCCCCCATCATTCTCCTCCCGCCACACCTTTGCCTATCTTTATGACAGGCATTCTATTTCTTTCTCTATCATTGTCAAGGAAGTTATTAGTGTAGTTATTTCTTTAACTGCACTCACTACTCTGTGGTAAGCTTCATATTGTGGGCTGGCCCTCATCACTATTGTCTCTGGGTATTATTATTACCATACTGTCTTTCTTTTTTCTTTTCTTTTCTTTTCTTTTTTTTTTTTTTTTGTTGTTGTTGTTGTTTTTGGAGTCACAACTGGCAATGCTCAGGGGATACTCCTGGCTCTGCAGTCAGAAGTTACTCCTGGCAGGCTCGGGGCACTATATGGGATACCAGGATCAAACCATCATCTGTCCTAGGTTGACCTCGTGTGGCTGCATGAAGGGCAAATGCCCTACAGTTGTGCTATCTCTCCAGCCCCTCTTTTGTTTTTCTTAAATCCCACAGATGAGTGAAAATATTCTGTGTCTATCTCTCTGATTCATTTCACTCAACATAATAGTTCCCATGTCTGTCATGTATAGAAAATTTCATGATTTTATTTTTTTTCCTGACAGCTGCATCGTTTTCCATTGTGTAGATAGATGTACCACAGTTTCAGGGCCAGAGAGATAGCATGGAGGTAAGGCATTTGCCTTTCATGGAGAAGGACGGTGGTTCAAATCCCGGCATCCCATATGGTCCTCTGAGCCTAGAGCCAGGAGTAACTCCTGAGCGTCTCCGGGTGTGACCCCCCCCCCCAAAAAAAAAAAAAAAGATGTACCACAGTTTCTTTAGCCATTCATTTGTTGAAGGGCATCTGGGTTGTTTCCAGATTCTAGTTATTGTAAATAGTGCTGCAATGAACATAGGCACACAGAGGGCATTTTTGTATTTTTGTGTTCCTAGGGTATACCCTAGGATCAGTATTGTTGGATCATATGGGAGCTCAATTTCTAGTTTTTTTGTTTTGTTTTGTTTTGTTTTGTTTTTTGTGGTTTTGGGTCACACCCGGCAGTGCTCAGGGGTTATTCCTGGCTCCAGGCTCAGAAATTGCTCCTGGCAGGCACGGGGGACCATATGGGGCACCGGGATTCGAACAGATGACCTCCTGCATGAAAGGCAAATGCCTTACCTCCATGCTATCTCTCTGGCTCCAATTTCTAGTTTTTTTGAGGAATATTCTTCTTGTTTTTTAAAAAGATTGGACTAGATGGCATTCCTAACAGCAGTAAATGAGATTCCTTTCTCCTTAAATCCCCATCAGCACTGATTATTCTTGTTCTTTGTGATGTGAGCCAGTCCACATTGTTATTTTGATTTGCATCTCCCTGATGATTAGTGATGTGGAGCATTTTTTCATGTTCCTTTTGGCCATCTGTATTTCTTCTGTTCATTTCTTCCCTCCATTTTTTGAGAGGTTAGATTTTTTTCTTGTTAAATTCTGTCAGTACCTTGTATAGCTTAGATATTAGTCCCTTATCTGACAGGTATTAGGTGAATAGTTTCTCCCATTCTGTGGGCGGGCTTTGAATCCCAGTCACTATTTTCTTTGAGGTGCAGAAGCTTCTCAGTTTAATGTAGTCTTATTTGTTATCTCTGCTTTCAAAATGGCACTTCTGAGGCAAAGTCAGGGATTGAACTCAGGACCTGCTAAGCTAATGTTCTACTGCTGAAATATTTCTAGCCCTTATCTTGCGGGTCTTTGAATTTTAAGTGTTACTCAACCTTGCTTTGTGATTTCTTCTAATACTCTCTTTAAGCTCTTGTTAATAATTGCCTTTAAATATCAATAGTATGAGAATGATTAACCAGAAATCCTAGAAAGAATTTTTTGTTTTGTTTTGTTTTGGGGCCACACCTGGTCATGTTCAAGGGCTACTCCTGGCTCTGTGCTCAGAAATAATTTCTGGCAGACTCAGAGGGCAATATGGGATGCCAGGGATCTAACCTGAGTCAGCCTTGTGCAAGGCAAATGCCCTACCCATTGTGCCATTGCTCTGGCCCTAGAAAAAAATTTTTTTTTAATTTTTAAAATTTTTTTTTGTGTTTTTGGGCTACACCCGGTGACATTCAAGGGTTACTCCTGGCTATGCACTCAAAAATCACTTCTGGCTTGGGGGGACTATATAGGACGCAGGGGGAATCAAACCACAGTCCATCCGAGGTTAGCCTGGGCAAGGCCTTACCACTTGTGCCATTGTTCCAGCCCCTAAAAGAAATATTTTAAAAACAAAATACATTTGCTTTGCATGTTCATAAGGAACTGTGATTTTGAGTCACAAATCTAGTTCTACCACTCAAGAATTTACTATTTGTGGGCAAAACTCTTAGCTTCTCTGGGCTTCTGTTTCAGCATTTCTAAATAGAAATAATAAAATCAGACATATATTATCTTTTTTTTTTTTTTTTTTGGTTTTTGGGCCACACCCGGCAGTGCTCAGGGGTTACTCCTGGCTGTCTGCTCAGAAATAGCTCCTGGCAGGCACGGGGGACCATATGGGACACCGGGATTCGAACCAAACACCTTTGGTCCTGGATCGGCTGCTTGCAAGGCAAACACCGCTGTGCTATCTCTCCGGGCCCTGACATATATTATCTTAATATTTGATTTCTGAATGATATGTGTGGAGAGGTTTGGGAAGTAAAATTGTATCTATAAAGATAGATTTTATGACAAACCATAAAAACAGATCACTAGAAACTAGGATTAACAATTGATTTGAGAAAATGACTTTTCATTTCTATGTACAGAAGAAGAGTGTAGGGCTGGAGCAATAGCACAGTGGTAGGGCATTTCCTTGCACACACGTCCAACCCTGGATAACCACAGTTTGATTCCTGGCATCCCATATGGTCCCCCAAACCTGCCAGGAGCAATTTCTGTGTGTAGAGCAAGGAGTAACCCCTGAGCACCACTGGTTGTGATCCAACCCCTCCCCCAAAGAGAGGGAAGAGAGAGAGAGAGAGAGAGAGAGAGAGAGAGAGAGAGAGAGAGGAGTGCAGAGTGTATATGGAGGCTGCATTTTCAATCCCATGTCAAGATTCAATCAAATCAATAAAGCTATAATTACTCTTGGCTCCAGGATAAAATTCTCAACTAATCTAACAGTATGCAGTTGAACTAAAATTCTTCTTTTGCCCAAATCATCCTGCTCTGTTTTTAGTCCCAGAGCTTAATAATTTTGGAATCTGCAATGACTTCATTCGTACCAGCCCTGCCTGTTTGCAGATGGTTATTGGAATCTGGTTGAATCATCCTCCCCAAGAAAGGGGGCTCCTGTGGGGCTCCAGGCAGACACATCAGCACATTCCTAAATAAAAAAAAATGGGAAAGTGTCAACCTACTCCAGGCAGAGCTTTCCTTTTAGCTCAATATCAGACAAGGAGCTGAACTCAGTTTATGGTTACTTGAAGGTTGTTGGTAAATTAAGTTTTATTTTCTGCCTGTAATATAGACGTATACATTTGGAAGGGAGAGAACAACTTGTTTCTTGATTGTCCCATTAGAAGTCACGCTATTTATTAAAAGTAGGGAATATTTTAAGCTGATCAGCTGAGATTTTAAAGCTCTTGTCTAATTGTTAACATTCAAAGCTCCCTAACCAGACATTTATGAGGGATCTGAAATCAACTCTTTTGCCAAAGGTCTGTTAAAAATTACACGTTTTAGTATTTTGTCCATCCCAAATTGGTGCTGGATTCCCTTTTGATTTTTCCTGGAGGATAAGGAAGAGTTCAACAGCCTTTATACCACTTAACCTAGCAATGTTCATCCATCTAGTGTCAGATTTGAGTTCTTGCTGAAGGAAGAATAGCCAACCCGGTTTGCTTGGGAATTACCAAGATACAGGCTGAATTGATCATTTTGAAAATGAAATCCAAGGGCTGGAGAGATTGCATAGGGAGAGCACTTGCCTTGTACAACTCAGACCCTGGTCCAATACCTAGCACCACATATAGTCTCCTCAGCAGCCCCAGGAATAATCCCTGAGTACAGAGCCAGGAGTAAGATCTATCTGAGCATCACTGTGAGGCCCAAACCCCTCCTTAACCTCCGTTTTTTTTTTTTTTAACTGCAATTTAAAACCATAAAATTCTAGCAAAATTCACACTGAAGCCCAATATAATGAGATTATTTTCCTTAATATCTGTTCTCTGAATGTACTGTTGGCACCAGGACAGAAACGTCCCAGCATCTAGCTCAAGACATCACTGACCTTATCTATGACAAAGAGACATGGAGTAAAACATGTCAAATGTGTGGAAAAATATGTTTGATGAATGGGTCATGGGCATTTAATTGCTTTTTTAAATTCACATATGAGCAAAGAAAAGCAATGCTCTAAGCACACTCTACTCAATGATAATGGAATGTAAGTGCTCTTAAGCTATGAAGAAAAATGACCACATAAGGGGCCAGAGGGATAGCACAGTGGCAGGGCATTTATCTTGCAACAGACTGACCCCCGACAAACCTGGGTTTGGTCCCTGGGAACCCATATCGTCCCCTGAGCCTGCCAGGAGTGATTTCTGTGTGCGGAGCCGGGAGTAACTCCTGAGTGCCACCAGGTGTGGCCCCCAAAACAAAACTAATAAAACAAACAAACAAAATGACCACATGATCATGCATATTTTGGCAGCAGCTATTCCAGATAACAAGAACTTGACCCTAGTTTTTTTTATCAGTGGAGAAGCAAATTGTAGTATACATAACAATTGAATATTATTCAATCTTAAGAAGGATGAGGGGGCCAGAGAGATAGCATAAGGTGTTTGCCTTGCATGCAGAAGGTCGGTGGTTCGAATTCCAGCATCCCATATTGTCCCCTGAGCCTGCCAGGAGCGATTTCTGAGCATAGAGCCAGGAGTAACTCCTGGGTGTGACCCAAAAAACAAAATAAATAAATAAATAAATAAATAAATAAATAAATAAATAAATAAAGGTTGAAAAGTGAACAGAAGAGATAGTATAGTGGGCAAGCACTTGCGTTTGGCCAATTCGGGTTAAAGCCTTAACATCCCATTAGGTCTGTAAAGCATTGGTAGGAGTAGTTCCTGAGTGCAGAGTCAGGAGAAAACCCTGAGCACCACTGACTGTGGCTTAAAAACATGAAAATAATATAAATTAAAAGGATGGAAAGTTTAGGACATACAACAACATGGATGAAACTTGAGGTCATTATGCTAAGGAATGAGCACAAAAAATATACTGTGCAAGCTCATTTCTATGGGGTTCCTCTTTTAGGTGATACTTGTAGATCTATGATTCGATACTTAGAATATTTGACTATTTTAATTAGTCAAAATTGTAAGACATAAAATAAATGGTGCTTGCTAAGGGAGCTCTGGGGGAAAAGAAATGGAGAGTTGCAAGATTAAGAGCAATAGCACGGGGCCGGAGTGATATCATGAAGGTGGGCGTTAGCCTGAAATGCAGAAGGACGGTGGTTCGAATTCTGGCATCCCATATGGTCCCCTGAGCCTGCCAGGAGCGATTTCTGAGCATAGAGCCAGGAGTAACTCCTGAGTGCTGCCGAGTGTGACCCAAAAACTAAAAAAAAAAAAAAAAAAAGAGCAAGGTAGAATGTTTGCCTTACACACCAGGGTTTGATCCCTGACATCCCCCAGCCTGCCAGGACTGATTCCTGAGTGCAGAGACAGGAGTAACCCATGAGAGCCACACTCAGGTGTGGCCCAAAGAACAGCAACAAAAGCAACAGAAAGGAGTCCTGGAGATGGATGGTAATAATGGTACTAAGTATAATAATATTATTGATTTTCTTAATATCTCTGAACTGTATGCTTGAAAAACTGGTGAAGGCGGGGCCGGAGAGATAGCATGAAGGTAAGTCGTTTGCCTTTCATGCAGAAGGCCAGTGGTTCAAATCCTAGCATCCTATAAGGTCCCCTGAGCCTGGCAGAAGCGATTTCTGAGCATAAAGCCAGGAGTAACCCCTGAGTGCTGCTGGGTGTGACCCAAAAACAAAAACAAAAACAAAAAAAATGGCGAAGAAAGTAAATCCTGCCATGCATATCTTACCTCAACTTTTAAGAATGAAAGAAAATTAGAATAATGACACCAAGAATTTATTCCAATGCTGCAATGTTTCTTGTGAAGGAAGCAAGGAGGTCTGCAAAGTGCTTGGTAGTCATTTATTAGCTTTGGGATGGTTTGTCAAATCAAACCACATTCTTTAGATAAGGAGTTTGGTTTGCTTTGATAGTTAATGACCTTCTCTTTAGCTAAGGCCTAGAATTTCCAGGAGTGTAATACCCCCAAAACCTAGCAGGAGCCCATAGCCTAGCACAAAGTAAGAGCTCCAGATTCATCTTTGAAATTAATAAACAATAGCAGAGACTAACATTTTTTTTAACATTTGAGCAGAGGTGGGTTTATATAGCAGTTGAAGAAGCTTCAGGCCTTTTCACTTAACTGCCTTTCTAAGGCCTCTGCTAATTACTTTCCATAGTGACCTCATGTAAACCACACAACAACCCTATGAGGTAGTGCTGGTGTTATCTCTACTTCTCAGATGAAGAAACTGGATAATTTACCCTGTTACCCCACTCAGCAGTGATATCCAGAGTTTTGCACTCTGGCATTTGAGTTCAAGTCTACAACTCTGCTGAGCATAGTGGGAAGTCAAACCAGACTCCATTCATATTAAAGAAGGTGTGGCTTCAAATATCCTATCACTCCATCTGATCTCACTGTAATAACAGTGATAGCTGGTCTTTTAAAATAACCTATGATTTGGTAAAAACATTTATTATACAGGCTTTTCCTGTCTCTCTTTCACTTAGTATTCTTGTTTAGTAAGTGGATGAAAATTTAAGAATAAACAGGGAATGCAAGGGGTGAAGGGAGGAAAAAGGAGTATATATAATTCTGCAGTAATGAAAATTTTCTCTCCTTTCCTTCCTTTCTGAAGGATGTGCAAAAGTGTTCTGTTTCTTGTGTTATCTTTTATTATCTGCCCTATCCCCCCAGGACTTCTCTGGAAGCCCTATTTCTAGTCTAAAAGCTCCAGAAGTCAAAGGGCAGAAAGGAATCTTTCCTGTAAACATCCTGGAGCTGCTGCCGGAAAAGGGAGCCAGCAACCGTTGCTTCCTGGCTTTATTCTGATTCTTGCAGCAAATAATATAGATTTTGTGCCTCCTAAGATGTGTTGGGACTAAACGGAGCACAGAAGTATCACTGAGTTAAAAAAATAAACTGCCTGTTGGGCCTGGGAATGTGGCTCAATGGTAAATTGTCTGCCTTGCCATCATGAGGCCATGAGTTCAAATCCAGCACCACCCCATATTGCTGAATGATACATTGCTGAGTAATCTCTTGTGCTAGAATATAGTGTGACCCCCAGCATGCAAACAGGCATATGTGAGCATCAAGATCAAGTATGAAACTGCCAGATATAACAATAACAATATAGAAGGGATGAAAAACAAGGGAAAGTCTTCCTATTAAATAAATCTATATGATCTATTAGATTCACACTGTTAGGTTGGTTTAGAAATATCGGTATCCTTGGCCACACTGAGTGGGTCTAACACTATACCTGACACTTAGGATGTACTGCCAACTGATTCCTACTTCCTCAGAGAGAATCTGCCATTATTAAATGGCAATATCTGCTCCCCACCCCAAACCTGAAAGATTTTTATGTCCTGATTTTTTTTTTGTCCCCCAATTCATAATACAGACCAGGCAAAGGGCCTGTGTTGAGGTGTATATGGGGATGTCCTGATTTCTAACTATAATTTTCAAACAGCTGCTCAGACCTTTAAGGTCACCTTTGCTAATCCCTTCCTCCCCACTCCCATTAATCATTGAGCACCTAGATTATCCTTCCTGTTAATGTCCAAACTCATTCTGATACTCTTTTCTCAGTCCTCTCTGGCCTATTTCAATTGTTTCCTGACTGCAGTTTGCCTTTAAAGCATAGGTTCCCATACTTATTTGGTACCACTTATTTGGAACCTACTTATTTATACCACTCTCTTCAGGAAGAAAAAGGATTACTTAATGCTACTCTTCCTAAACTTTCTTCCTTTTTTTTTTTTCTTCCGGCCACACCTGTTTGATGCTCAGGGGTACTCCTGGCTAAGCGCTCAGAAATTGCCCCTGGCTTGGGGGGATCATATGGGACGCCCGGGGGGGGGGGTGAGGGGGGGATTGAACCGCAGTCCTTCCTTGGCTAGCGCTTGCAAGGCAGACACACCTTACGTCTAGCGCCACCACACCGGCCCCTCCAAGCTGCTTTCTTTTTTTTTTTTTTTTTTTTTTTTAATTTTTTTTTGTTTGCTTTTTGTTTTTTTGTTTTTTTTTTGTTTTGTTTTGTTTTTGGGCCACACCTGGCAGTGCTCAGGGGTTACTCCTGGCTGTCTGCTCAGAAATAGCTCCTGGCAGGCACGGGGACCATATGGGACACCGGGATTCGAACCAACCACCTTTGGTCCTGGATCGGCTGCTTGCAAGGCAAACGCCGCTGTGCTATCTCTCCGGGCCTGCAAGCTGCTTTCTTAAGTGAACAACAGAAAAGTGCTCTCCCCCCAAAAAAAAAGAAAAAGAAAGTACTTCCCAAATTGTACCAAAAACTACTTCCAAACACTGAACTGTTCCATTTGACCCTGAGATAGGGGTAGTAGTATCTCTTAATTTGAGAAATAATATTTTAGAGTCATTCCCTTCCAGAGTTCATTTATTGTTAGCCTAGTAACATTTATCATTTAACTTAGAAATCTTAAACTCTATGCTACCTGATTTGAATGTACAGAACTATCTCAAGTGCTTGGACCTAGTTTTGTATTTGTGACTATGTATTTATATATTGTGGTAGGCTGAGCTAGTCAAAACTCTGAACGACATTTAGGCTGGTCCTATTCACTTTTAGTTTCCACCACCTGCTCCAGCTTACTCACCAGCTTCCCCAGGGCACGTTTACTTTGTTGATTCTTTCCTTAACTTCTCGGGCACAGATGTCATTTCCTCCTTTAAAAGGGAAGCTCATAAGAGCTTGGGTAAGAATTGTGCCTTTAACTCCCTCACAAGGTCATGCACATAGAAAATGTTTAATAAATATTTGTAGAATGAGTGAATTGGCCCAGAGTGGGCTTTCGAAGCCTGTGTAACTAATAAATCTCCTCTTAATGGAGTATGAGCGCCCCATCCTGAGGCAATTTCTTTCAATAGAATTCTTTTAAAAGAGTTAACAGGTACAAATTGCTTTGCTTTTGAATGAAACCTGAAAATTGAAAAAAATAAATTTAAAAACCCTGACTTGAAAAGCAAACAGTTTCTTCCTTGAGGCAGTAGCAAGCCTAGGCAAAGAGAATCAAGACACAAACACACCTTTGTACCCTGCCATGTAAGTGATCCTAGATACTGGGCCATTGTTGGGTGGCATCATGCAGTGTGTGCTTCTGGCTTGACCTGTTTTGATAGGGTGTTGGGCTTCCCATCTGTGGCTCTCGCCCACATGCTTAAAACCTCCTTGTTATACCATGTTACTTCTCTCCCTACCTGGCCAATTGAAAAAGCGAAGAAAGGAGATAGAGCAGAAAAGGAGCTTGCCTTGCATAAGGCCAACCTTTGATTGGTCTCCAGTACTGTGCTGAGTGTCATCATATATACCTAAGTGCCACCAGAAATGATCGGCCAGGGGTCTCAAACTCAATTTACCTGCGGGCCGCAAGAGGCGAAGTCGGGGTGATCCTAAGTGCAAAGTCAGTAGTAAGCCTTGAACATTGGGGGGGGGGGGTTGACCCAAACAACTAAAACAAAACAAAACAAAAAAAGATTACTCTAGGGCAGGGCCACAAAATGTTGTACGGAGGGCCGCAAACGGCCCGCGGGCCGAGAGTTTGAGACCCCTGCACGGTACACAGAGCAAGGAGTAAACCCTGAATACTACCATGTGTAGCCCCCAAATCACCTCCTCTCCCCACCCCTCCCTGGGTGGGGGAAAGCAAAGGAAAGCAGCTTAACATCTTTCTGTCCAAGCCCATATTTTAGATTCAGGACTTGATGTAGATTGTAGGGTACTGCAGAAAAGTGATTAAAAATTTAAAAATATGGGGCCAGCAGTAAGGAGTTTGCCTTGCACACAGACGACCTAGGACAGACCTGAGTTTGATCCGGCATTCCATATGGTCCCCCTAGCCTGCCAAGAATGATTTCTGAGCACAGAGCCAGGAGTAACCCCTGAGCACCTCTAAGTCTGGCCCCCATAAAAAATAAAACAAATAGGAGCCAGAGAGATAACATAGAGGTAAGGCGTTCGCCTTTCTTGCAGAAGGTCATTGGTTCGAATCCCGGCATCCCATATGGTCTCCTGAGCCTGCCAGGAGCGATTTCTTATTTTTTGGTGTTTTTTTTTTTTGGGGGGGGGTCACACCCGGCAGTGCTCAGGGGTTACTCCTGGCTCCATGCTCAGAAATTGCTCCTATCATTTACGGGGGACCATATGGGATGCCGGGATTCGAACCAATGACCTTCTGCATGAAAGGCAAATGCCTTACCTCCGTGCTATCTCTCCGGCCCCTACATGTGGTTTTTGTTTTTTGTTTGTTTTTTTTGGTTTGTTTGTTTTTTTTTTGGTTTTTTTGGGCCACACCCGTTTGACGCTCAGGGGTTACTCCTGGCTATGCGCTCAGAAATCGCTCCTGGCTTGGGGGGACCATATGGGACAACTGGGGATTGAACCATGGTCCGTCCTATGCTAGTGCTTGCAAGGCAGACACCTTACCTCTAGCGCCACCTTCCCGGCGCCAGGAGCAATTTCTGAACATAGAGCCAGGAGTAACCCCTGAGCGCTGCTGGGTGTGACCCAAAAACAAAACAGAACAAACAAACAAAAAAAACAAATAAATAATAAAAAAATTTTAATGTGAACATGTTTAGCTCAATTTAGCATGCTGAATTATCTTCTAAAATAGGAACAAAGTAGTACAAGTTTGCATAGTACCCTTTTATTTTTATTTATTTATTTATTTAGGTTTTGGGGCCACACCCGGCAGTGCTTAGGGGTTACTCCTGGCTGTCTGCTCAGAAATAGCTCCTGGCAGACATAGGGGACATGGGACACCGGAATTCGAACCAACCACTTTAGGTCCTGGATCAGCTGCTTGCAAGGCAAACACCACCGTGCTATCTCTCCGGGCCCACATAGTACCCTTTTCACCTTTTATTTGATTTTTTTTTAATGTTTTGTTTGATTGGTTGGTTTTGTGCCACACCCAATAATGCCCAGGGCTTACTCTTGGTTCTGCACTCCAGATCACCTCTGGTGGCCTTGGGACCATATGGGTCTTGGAGGACTATATAGGACCTAACCTGGATTGGCAGCATCCAAGGGCAAGCATCCTATCTGCTGTACTATCTCTCTTGCCTCTAAATCAGAGCTTCTTCAAGTTGTTCAACTTGTAACCCCTTTTCACCCAAGTAATGAAACATGGACAAGTGCTGGCAGAAACACCTTGAATATATTATGCAGTTGATCTTGAATTCATTTTTGAACCTTGTATGTTTGAATTTTTTTGCTGATGCCAAATGTTTTATGATACCCATGTTCAGTTTCACAAGCACTTAAAAGACTGACCCACACCAAGAAATTAGCTTCTCAGAACTAGTCAGTATGGCAACTAATATGCCTGCCTTACTGTGACCAACCCTCGTTTGATTCCCAATACTATAAAGTCCCCTGGGAATCACCGGTTGCAGAGCTGGTGGCCTTTAAATACCACTGGACATGTCCCTTCAGGTTTCCAAGCACTACTGGGGTGGACCAGATATTCCTGGCACCATAGGGCCCAAGCAGAATCTCATCTTGAACCCTTGCAATGAACTTCTGGCTTGGTTATCGAAGTATCACTGGGAGAGGTCCAATGTTTCCTGAGTACTTCTTGGATGCCAAATGAAAAAAGTTAGCTTTTTTTGAAGGAATGTAGGGGAGGTATAGCAGTAGACACAAATTTATGCCTTTTAGAAGGTTATGGAGGGGATGATGGAAAGTGGCAACAATTAGCCTAATAAACTTTGTATCGCAACATGGGAGAAGAGGAGCAGAGAGACAAAGGAAACGAATGGGACCTGTGGACCAGTTTGAAGGGTTGGTGAGGGCCAACCCCAGGAAAAAGTGGCAGGTGAAGGGTGGGGCAGAAGGCTAACCAAAAGAAGAGGAAATTCCTCCCAACAGCATGACCTCATCCACAACCTTGTGACCTCCCTCTGCACCCTGGCCCTCAGTACTGCTCTTCAGACGTCCTGCTACTTTCCTCCCACCATAGGGCTTAACACACACTGTCTCATTGGATCAACATTCTCCTTCTTCACCTCTGGTTCCTGGACCGGCTTCTCCTCCTTCATATTCAATATGAATGTCACATATTCAGGGGGTTTGCTCAGCTTGCCAGCCTGTATCTTAGATTTTCTCATACCATTCTATCTCCCTTTAGATACTGCAGTCAATTCAGATTGTTTGCACATGAAATCTACCAGTGGGCCATCCAGGGAGGAGATAATTCTAAGACTGGAACACATGCTTTGCATGCCCAAAGACTGCATTCAATCTCTAGCACCGCACTAGAAGTAATCTCCAAGCACCTCCTTAGGGTGTGGCTCTCCCTCTCCTTTCCCCACAAAGGAGCTAGCAAGGAGTGAGCTCATTGAGTACTTGATCTGATCCTCTGACTTATTCCTGATCCTCAGTGCTAGGTATATTGTTGATTATGTTTTTGCTGTCACCCTATATGGTCCTTCAAGACTTGCCAAGGGGGCCCAGAGAGCACAGCGGAGTTTGCCTTGCAAGCAGCCTATCCAAGACCAAAGGTGGTTGGTTCAAATCCTGGTGTCCCATATGGTCTCTCGTGCCTGCCAGGAGCTATTTCTGAGCAGACAGCCAGGAGTAACCCCTGAGCACCGCCTGGTGTGGCCCCAAAAACAAAACAAACAAACAAACAAAAAAGACTTGCCAAGGGTGATTCCTGAGTGCAGAGCCAGGAGTAAGACCTAATTAATGCCTGGTGTAACACAAAAAAAAGATCAGTGGTCTGGCAGGAAGGTAGTTCCCCAAAGTGGGCGATATTCCCCAGGGAGGGAGGGATCAATAATAGAAAAATCTAGGTTGCAGTAGAGGGAAAACACCTAGTGTGCCTTTGGGGCTCAATGTCTTTCTTTCTTTCTTTCTTTCTTTCTTTCTTTCTTTCTTTCTTTCTTTCTTTCTTTCTTTCTTTCTTTCTTTCTTTCTTTCTTTCTTTCTTTCTTTCTTTCTTTCTTCTTTCTTCCTTCCTTCCTTCTTTCTTTCTTTCTTTCTTTCTTTCTTTCTTTCTTTCTTTCTTTCTTTCTTTCTTTCTTTCTCTCTCCCTCCCTCCCTCCCTTTCTCCCTCTCTCTCTTTCTCTCTCCCTCCCTCCCTCCCTCTCTCCCTCTCTCCCTCTCTCTCTCTCTCTCTCCCTCTCTCTCTCTCTCTCTCTCTCTCTCTCTTTCTTTCTTTCTTTCTTTCTTTTTGGTTAGCACCTAGTGGTGCTCAGGGGTTACTCCTGGCTCTATGCTCAGAAATCGCTCCTGGCAGACTTTGGGGACGATGTCCTGGGTCATCTGCTTGCAAGGCAAACACCCTATACCATGCTACTATGCTCTGGCTCAGCCTGTGGGGCTCAATTTTTGTGTGTTCACTTAAAGAAGGTTAAAAAAAAAAAAAAAAAGATGGTATCTGGAGGCACAAGAGCACTAGCACAGCTGGGAGGGTGTTTGCCCTGCACAACACAACCTACCCAGGTTTGATCCCCCAGCCCCAGCATCCCATATGATTCCTGAGGTCTGCCAGCAATGCAGCCTGAGTGCAGAGCCAGGAGTAACCCTGAGTGAAGCAGGTTGTGGCCAAAAAAACAAAAAACAAAAAAAAAGAAGATAGCTGGGGGGGGGGGGGTAAGTAATTTGGATAAGTAGAGGCTGGAGCAATAGCACAGCTGGTAGGGTGTTTGCCTTGCATACAGCCGATTCAGATTCCACTCAGGTTTGATGGGAGAACTATCCTATATGGTCCCCTAAGCCTGACAGGAGTAATTTCTAAGCACAGAGACAAGGGTGCTGCCAGGTGTGGCCAAACAAACAAAAACAGAAAAAAAGAAAGAGAAGTAGGCCAAGTAAGTTTGAAAATCTCTGATAGGGATTCTGTATTTCTGACTCTATAATTCTCCACATTTAAAAGTTTGGCACTATCTTGTAGAAAAGAAGGTTTCTAACTAGTCCAGGTGGCCACAGAGACCTACCTCTGTGCAAAACCAATGAAAGAGGTCCTGGGAGCAGGGGCCAGATTTCCCTCAGAAAACAGTTCATGTTTGCTCTGCCACTGCCATAGATGGAAGCACCCGCCCCTGCGCATGACCCTACGAGGTGGAAATCACAGCTCTCACACCCACATAGTGCACTCTCTGCTGTGCCAGAGAAATTTGATTTCTACTATTCTATTTTCGTTTATTCATCCTATGCTGCCCAACTTCATGAGAGCTGAGAATTCCCTGTGAAAAAACAAAATCAACCTGCAGAAGAAAAAAAAAAAGTCTTTTAGATTAATGTTCGGAACCTGGAGGCCTTTGGCTTAGTGTTTAATGTGGCTGCGTCCCAATTTAGCTCTATGTAGGTGATAGGTCATTCCATATAGCTTCCTTCGATGACTTTGTTTTTAGAAACTATGTGCTCTTGGTATACTGTTAAAGGGAGTTGTACTGAAGGGATGCACTATTCAGAGGGAGAAACTATTTTCAGCACTACTTGAAGTTTTAATTCCTGACAACGCGTCAAGAATTCAACACAGTAATCTTATTGTTGGAAGTGTTGCTTTTTACCATTACTCATGCAACATGACTGGGAAAAAAAAAATCCAAAATGATGACTCTCCCCACTCCCCAAGGAGAAAACCCCCACCCTACCCTGCTCAGTTTTCTGTGAAATTTTTTTAACTTTTGGTTTGGGATGAATGCACCATCTGGTGTCCAAATATTTTTACAGACATGATTCCAAATACCACAAGATCATTGCCATGGCTCAGGTTCTGTGGGTCTTTTTTTTCTCAGAACAACTTTGGATTAAATGTGATTTGTGAACTGTGAGAATCCTGGCTAGGAACATTAAGATTTAGCCTTGAGAAGAAAACTCTCTGTCTTGGCTCCTGTGAGAGAAAGAAGAACAAAGAAGAAGGAGGAGGAGGAAGTGGTAGAGGAAGAGGAGGAGAAATAGAAGAAAAGAAAGGAGAAAGAAAGGAGGAGAAAGTGGAGGAGGAGGAAGAAGAAAAAGAGAAGGAAGAAGAGGAGGAAGAAGAGGAGGAGAACTAGGAGAAAGAAAAGGAGAACGGAGAAGGAGGGGAAAGTGGAGGAGGAAGAAGAAAAAGAGGAGGAGGAAGAAGAAGAAGAAGAAGAGGAGAAGGAGAAGGAGGAGAAGAAGCTGAACAGAGAACTCCCCCCCTGGAGCTAACTTCAAGGGCAAAGTGCGCTTTTTTACTGTGGTTATCATCCTCAGCAGTATAACAAACTGAATCAAAGTGACAACTTCTGCTGCATTCCTTCCTTAACCATCCCAAGAGAAGATAAGGTGAGAGTAAACTTGGTGGGAGTCAGGTTTCAGCCCTGTCAGGTGTAATCAGAACCACTGGGCTTAAAACAAAGGCTTCTGCTGCTCCCCCTCCTCTGTCAGAAAACAGCTCACCCCTTCTCAGGCCCAAGGTGGAAAGAGAGTAGAGCCTCTGGAACAAACCCAACTTAACTACAGGGTGAATTCCCACTCGGTACACCTTGGCTCGAAGCATCTATGTTGAATATTGAATTCTCCCTCCCTCAATCAATAATGCCAGCAGAGAGTTAGAAAGTTATTAAAAACAAAACAAAACAAAACCTCAACATTCCCTTGAAGCTAGAACAATAGTAGAGCAGGCAGGGTATTTGCCTTGCACATGGCAGATCCGGTTTGATCCCTGGCACTCGATATGGTTCCCAAGATCTGTCTGGAGTGATCCGTGAGTGCAAAGCCAGGAGTAAGCCCTGAGCACAGCCAGGTGTGGTTCAAACCCCAAAATTAATAAATTAAATAAAATAAAAACACTTTACTCTTAATTTATGTAAATAAAATGAGCTCCAGAGTCTATTCTTTATAATGGATTTCCTACTAGATCAACACCCCATTGGGAAATTGCAAGGGTGGGTATAACTTTTTTTCGTAAGATGAGAGATAGTATTTGGGGACCTGGAGAAATACTGCAGCAGATAGACCTTGCATGCTGCCAACCCTGTTTGGATCCCCAGTAGTGTTATGAGCACCATCAGAAGTAATTCCTAAGTTACAGAGCCAGAAGATAAGCCCTGAGCATCAGAGTGTGGCCCAAAAATAAAAAAGTCTGTTTTGATTTGGTTTCGGTTTGGGGTCACATCTAGTGGTGCTAGATGCTTATACTTGGCTCTGTGCAATAATCCCAGAGAATGATCCCAAAGATCATTCCTGAGAGAGTTTAAGAGACCAGATGTAGTGCCAGGGTTCGAACACGGGGTTGAGCACTTTCCCATTATATTTGGTCCCCAAAAAATCACTACATTTGCCCAATATGCACTCCCTTTAGAGCATTGAGAAAAATCTCTCTTGTTGGTGACTGTGACTCTTCTGAGAAAATTTTTCATTTTTATCTCTGGGTACTTTGTCCAAATTAAATATAAAGGCGAAGCCAAATCTAAAGGCTGTTTGATGGAAAGAACGTGATCTAGAGGGAATCTGGGTTGATGATAAGTCCTTTAATTTTCCAGTTTTACCAGTGAAACGAAGGATAATGTCCTAATAGATTTACCTCGTCCATCATTCACAGTTGGACAGATGTCCTAGAAATACTGACTGGATTTTGATGTGCAGACCTGTGGAGGGAAGGGAGAAACTGTCATCTCATGGAAATGAAGTCACAGCATCGGATCACCAAGTCAGTGTGAGCTGAGGAAGTGTAGACACCCGCGATAAGCCAGGCGATAACTCGAGGAAATTAAAACCCTATAGTGTGGGAAAAGAACAATTAGCCAAGACAGAGGAACAGGAAGGAATACAGAATGAATTACAATCAGAGGAAACGGGCCTGCAACAAAAGAGGCCTGGAGGGTGGGGCCTCATGGAGTTGGGGGAGAAATGACTTAGGAATGCTGGCTGCTTTCCTTCTGCCCATCTTTTTATTTGGCTGTTGTGATGATGTATAATTTAACCCCTTTGTACCTTGGCTCCAGCAAGAATATTTTTTTTTCTCTTCAAAATTGAGATTGTGGCATGATTACTATGCATTTCACATAAGAATGGCTTGATATTGGGTATAAAACACCTTGTCACATTTCCCCAACACGCAAAAAATCGATGTTTACATTAAAATCAGTCCTCAAAAAAATATTCCCATTATGGGCCGGAGAGATAGCATGGAGGTAGGGCATTTGCCTTGCATGCAGAAGGACTGTGGTTCAAATCCGGGCATCCTATGTGGTTCCCCAAGCCTGCCAGGGGTGATTTCTGAGCGTAGAGTCAGGAGTAACCTCTGAGCACTGCTGAGTGTGACCCAACAAAACAAAACAAAAAAATCAAACATATATACATATATATTTCCATTATAAACACAAGAGATAAAATACACGAGTATTAGCACGATTTAAGACCAAGGAAAGTTTTCTTCTAACTTGAAAAAAAATTAAAGAAAAAAAAAAAGAAAGCATGTTAAGTGCCTTAAATTATTTCTGTGACTCATCAAAATTACCTAAGAGGGGTGGAATGTTCTGTGAGTAGTAGGAAATAATAGGAAAGTGCAGGTGTTAGGAGAATCAGAGTTTGTATTAAAAAAAAAAAAAACCCTAATGTGTTTGTCATGCATAATGACTTGTATGAGAACAAAAGGCCAACCAGAATCACAAAATAAAATTGTTTAATTCATTTCTCTCCCTCTAAAAAAAAAAAAAAAAACTTCACTAGCAGAAAGCTAAGAGGAAGCTCATTTAATCATCAAATGATACAATCCGGACCCGGAGAGATAGCACAGCGGCATTTGCCTTGCAAGCAGCCGATCCAGGAGCAAAGGTGGTTGGTTCGAATCCCGGTGTCCCATATGGTCCCCCATGCCTGACAGGAGCTATTTCTGAGCAGACAGCCAGAAGTAACCCCTGAGCACTGCCGGGTGTGACCAAAAAAAAAAAAGATACAATCCAGGGAGAAAGGCAAGTGGAGGAGCTATAGCAGTTAGTCACTGACGATGGAAGGAGAGTTATTTATAAAGATTATGGAAATGCCAAATAGATACATAAAATAAATTAAAATTAGAGAAAGAGAAAGAGAAAAAGAGTGAGAGAGCACTTGTGCAGATGATCAGATCCTAGATCCAATACATGGAAAACATCTTCTGCCCTCAAATTAAAAAAAAAAAAATTTAGGGGCCGACAAGGTGGCGCTAGAGGTAAGGTGTCTGCCTTGCAAGCGCTAGCCAAGGAAGGACCACGGTTCGATCCCCCGGCGTCCCATATGGTCCCCCCAAGCCAGGGGCAATTTCTGAGCGCTTAGCCAGGAGTAACCCCTGAGCATCAAATGGGTGTGGCCCAAAAAAACAACAAAAAATCAATTCTACATTTCCAGGAAATGAATGATTTGTTTAAGCTAATAAATAAAGAAGAATCACATTAGAGAAAATATCTGTAAGAAAAAATGGTCTTCATTTACTAAATTTTTGTTTGGTTTTGGTTTTGGTTTTTGGGCCACATCCGGTGACACTCAGGGGTTACTCCTGGCTATGTGCTCAGAAATTGCTCCTGGCAGGCTCAGGGGAACCATATGGGATGCTGTGGATTGAATCCATGTCCATCCCAGATCAACTGCAAGCAAGACAAATGCTCTAATTATTGTGCTATTGCTCTGGCCCCAATAAAAGATTATGTCTTGGGTCAGGGAGACAGCACAGTCAGTGAGGCATTTGCCTTGCATGAAGTTGACCCAAGTTTTATTACCAGCAGCCCATATGGTCCCAATTACTGAGCCTGCAAGGAATAATTTCTGAGTACAGAGCCAAGAGTAACCTCTTAGTCTCACTGGATATACCCAAAAGCAAACAAGTAAAAATTCTTTATGTCTTTAAGGGAGAACATTTAGGAACTTGAAAAATTGAACTAGATTTTATTTCACTTATCAGTTTCCCTTTTGGCCTTGTATTTATAAGTCCAATAGGATGTACCAGGAATGGAAACAATGTCAAGAGTGATAAATTAAGAGCAATTAGAAAATCCCAATCTATAAATTGAGACGATTCCAGAAATGAGAAGTCCTCAGGGCTTAGAACTAGCTTCAGATTGACCCAGATTCCAGGCAGAATTTAGGTGGCTCCTTGGAAAGAAGGGAAGTCAGAGCCAAATAAATCTAGCTCTCAGCTGCTAATACCTACAATGAAGGTTCTATAGGGTATTTTTGTTTGTTTTGGGGTCACACCCAGCAGCATTCAAGGGTTACTCCTGGCTCTGCTCTCAGAAATTACTCCTGGAAGGCTCTGGAGACCATAGGAGGTATAGGTTTTGAACCACGGTCTGTCCTGGGTCAGCATTTGCAAGGCAAATGCCCTATCTCTCAGGCCTCAGATTCTATAAAAACTGTGGAGAAATTCTTCAATTGGCTGAAAAACATCATTGTTCCCAAGAAAATAGAAATATTCACTACATCCAATGTTCACTTGTTGAGTGAGCAAAAAATGAAATTCCTAGGGATAAATAGCCAAATCTAAAAAGCATTAAAGGGACTGAAGGCTGGCAGTCAGCCAGAGTTGGAAGAAAGTGGGAGGGCCATCCCAGGAAATAAATAAGACAGGATCTCAGAGACACCCCCCCCCCCAAGAACCAGCAGCTATGCTGAATGACACTCCCAGATATGTGCAGGGTTTTTTTTTTGGGGGGGGGGGTTGGGTCACACCCGGGGGGTTACTCCTGACTCTGCATTCAGAAATCGCCCCTGGCAGGCTCGGGGGACCCTATGGGATGCCGGGAATCGAACAGAGATTTGTCAGGATTGGCCTCGTGCAAGGCAAACACCCTACCACTGTGCTATCACTCTGGCCCAGGGGGTTAGTTTGTTTTATTGGCTATGCAATTCTTTGACAGGCCGTAGGCCTCAGTGAAAGAAACCTAAGAAGGGATGGAGCACATGGTTCCTGTACAGGAGGCCAGTTTGGACCCCTGAGTATCATGGGATCAACGCCACCAAGCACTAAAGCAGAGGTTAAACTCTGAGGTTAAACACTATTATGTGTGACCCCAAAATTTGCTTTTTCTAGGTTTTGCCCTAAATCAAAGAGGAGTCCTGCAGCTCTGAGGTGTGCCTCTCAGCTCTCTGCAAGAGAACCTGCAGCAAGGGACTCAGTGATGTCAGCCTTCCGCTGCTGCTCCAGCTGCTACTCCAATGCAATTCCCCTGAGCCACTTTTTGAGGCTGCCCAGAAGTACAGTGGGATCATTCCTGCTCCATGCTGGACTGTGCCAGTAGGTGACTTTTGCCCTTTATCTCCACCACTGGTCTGCTCAAGCTTGCAACCTCTCAAAATTGCAAACAGTCCTTTGGGCCACTAAGTGTAAGATTTCAGGAACTGACACAGGGATGTTTTTCTTGAGATAGAGAGCAGAGCATGCGGAATCAGACTAGTTCCCATGGTGGGACAACACAGTATGGAAAACAGACAAGGACCAGACAATACAAACAGGACATGAAAAGTTGGGAGGGGTTGCAATTGCAGCCGAACAGGAAGTTGGAGAGACCAAAAGAAACTTTGGGAACAACCCATGGGGAATATGTGAAGATTTGTACTTAGATGATGAGTTTCCTTTGGCCCTAAAAGAACACTGACTTGGGCACCAGGATACTAGCTGGAGTAGTAGGGTGAATGCAAGAAGATGCTTTGCTGACAAGGGACATGGGTGACCTGTGGAGTTGGGGTGGGAAGAGAGCACCCACTGAGAGGCCCCGACACCTGGCTTGTTCACTACTGGGCTCCACAAATTGGAAGAGGGTGGGTGAGACTTGCCTCGTAAATGAAACCCAGCTTTCATAGTGAGCACACACATGTCCTGACCCAGATGGAAGAATCAAACATTCCAGAACTCCGGGTGACGCCAGCGAATCACAAGGATGATTAAGAAATTTGGAAGGAAGAAAGAGGTCACGAACTGGGATTGAACAATGTCAGCGTGGTATTCCCAGTGAAACCAAGATCCTGGCTTTGTTAACTCTGAATATGAACATGCTTAGACTTTTTAAGGCACTTGCTCAATTCTGCAGCTTTGCCTGTATCTCTCTCTCAAGGGCCACCCTGGTCTCACATGCTTTCAATGATCAGGGGCACAAAGTGATTTTTTTTTTTTCTGTAAAGGAGTTAATAGGGAAAGTAAGTTTGGGAACCTTTGGGCCATGCTAAATGCCTACCATTTGTGTCTCAAGTCATGTTTTGATTTTCCTGAGCAAAGTAAGCTACCATGTGTTGTGGGTATCTCCTTATCCAGAAACCCTCTTGCCCCAAAGTGTCAGATGGATTCTGCCAGCTATATCTTGAATGATTCAACAGCATTCTAGAAGGATATGATTATCAAATTTTTATTTTTTTTTCAAACATTTTTTCTAAAAAGCATCTAGCCCTTATCCAAAAAGGGGAAGAAGAAATGAACAGACACTTCCTCAAAGAAGAAATACAGATGGCCAAAAGACACATGAAAAAATGCTTCATATCACTAATCAGGGACATGCAAATTAAACAACAATAGGTATCATCTCACACCACAGAGATTGGCACACATCACAAAGAACAACACATGATGGTACAGATGCTGGAAGAAAGGGACTCTTATTCAGTGGGAATGCCATCTAGTCTATCCTTTCTGGAAAAACAATATAGATATTCCTCAAAAAACTGGAAATTGAGCTTCCATATGATCCAGCAATACCATTCCTAGGGATATACCTTAGGAACATAATACAAAAAAAAAAAAAAAAAAACAACCATTGGGGGCCAGAGAGATAGCATGGAGGTAAGGCATTTGCCTTTCATGTGGAAGGATGGTGGTTCGAATCCCAGCATCCCATATGGTCCCCCGTGCCTGCCAGGGGTGATTTCTGAGCATAGAACCAGGAGTAACCCCTGAGCGCTGCTGGGTGTGACCCAAAAACCAAAACCAAAAAACAAAACAAAACAATGTTCATGGCAGCACCACTTATAATAATCTGAAAGCAACCTAGGTGCCCCACAACAAGTGAATGGCTAAAGAAACAGTGGTACATCTACACAATGAAATACTACACAGCTGTTAGGAAAAATAAAGTCATGAAATTTATTTGTACAGGGGGGCTGGAGAGATAGCATGGAGGTACAATGTTTGCCTTGCATGCAGAAGGACCGTGGTTCGAATCCCGGCATCCCATATGGTCCCCCGAGTATGCCAGGGGCGATTTCTGAGCATAGAGTCAGGAGTAACCCCTGAGCGCTGCCGGGTGTGACCCAAAAACAAAAAAAAAAAAAAAAAGAAAGAAATTTGTTTATACAGGGATGGACACAGAGATTATTATACTAAGTGAAATGAGTCAGAGGGAGAGGGATAAACATAGAATAATCTCACTCATCTGTGGGATATAATAAAAATAAAAGACAGTATGACAATAGAGATGAGGATCAGGAAGACCAGTTCATGGTAGGAAGCAAGCCACAAAAAGCAGTAAATTCAGTGAGAGTAAAGAAAGGTACACTATGACAATGATAGTTGGAACTGATCACTGTGGACAAGAACTGGGTGCTAAGGGGGATAAAGTGACAAGTATGGTACCCTTTAATTAATGATAGTGCAAACCATATTATCAAAAAGGAAAGAGAGAGAGAAAGAGAAAGAAAGAGAAACAAAATGCCTGCCCCAGAGATAAGCAGGAGAGGGGTAAATGGGAGAGGAAACAGGTGGAAGGAAAAGTGCACTGGTGAAGGATAGTGTACAGTCTAAGATTGAAAATCAAGTATGAACAATTTTGTAACCGTGGTGCTAAAAGAAATCATTTATTAAAAAAAAAACTGAACACAGAACAAAAAGTTTTTCTCATTATTTCAAGCAGAACTCAGGATGACACATTTAGAGGCCTCTCTAAATGATTCTCAGCCAACTGGACCCCACAGATTTAATGTGAGGGCCTGAGAATGTGGTGCTGCTTGGGCCCTATGGTATTGGGGTCATTGGGGCCACTCTGTTGGTGTTGAGAGGGTCTGTAGGGCTGTACCTAGCAATGAGTGAGGGGTGGTTAATGTGGTCCTAGGGATTAAACTGTGGTTAGCCACTTGCCAGACAAGCACCTTTACCTTCCTCTATATTCTTTCTCCAGCCCCAATTAGTAGAATTTTTAAAAGGCTGTTTGGTTAGTCTGTCTCATAATGGTAATTGGTGGTTATTGAAGAATTATAAGGTTTCTCCACAGACATCAGATCCTTCATGACCAAAGGACATAGTTGAATATGTGAAAATATAGGACATTATTATGAGGGTATAGAAAAAGGGAGCCCCTCTACAATTTACTTTTCATGGCTTTAGTTCTGAACAGTCTTTCTAGATCTGCTCCTCCTGCTGTTTCCTCCTCACCTGCCAGGCTCATAGCCATGTTTCCTCCATTCCTCATTTTTAATGTCGAACTTGAGGTTCATCTTCTCCTTAGACAGAACTGTGGCTCCTTTTAGATGGCCATGACTTTTGGGGTCCCATGGAAACTTTTCCACCAGGCTCTCTTCCTGGAGGTGGAACCCCCTCAGAAGTTCTGTACTGAGCAGATAGGGGTTGACCTGGTTTTGCCTTTAGACATGAGGAATAAGCTTTTCCCCTTTTCTTCAATGCCCCCAAATAGAATGGAAGTTAGCAAGACTAAAAAGGGTATGGTGTCATTTAGAACAAAATTACAAAGTGTTTTGACAGCCATCACAGCAACCATAGGCATCATTTCTATCCCAATTAGCATCAGATGGTGCTTGAGCAAAGGCTGGCTTGGCAACCAGTATAACAAATTCCCTGAGATCCCCTGGGTGATTTTATGAGCAGACCCCATTTAGAGGTTTGTTTGTTTGTTTGTTTTAAAGTCACACCTGGCAGTGCTCAGGGGTTACTCCTGACTCTGCCCTCAAAAATTACTCTTGGCAGACTCAGGGGGCCATATAGGATGCCAATGGTTGGCCTCATGCAAGGCAAACCTGCTGTGCTATTGCTCTGGCGCCCTCACTTAGAAGGTTTAGATTTAAAAAAATTCATAATTCTTTGAATTAAAAAAATAGATGTTTGACTGGAAAGAATGACTTGGAAAACCATTTGAGGGTCACTCACCTGTTACTACTGCCAAGAAGGAAAGGAAGTAACAAAGGGAGCAGGAGGCCTGAACCCAAGTGGGGAAGACGGACCTCATTCTTCAGAAGGAACCTGGCAAACTGGTGTCTATCTATGCCAAATGGAGCAGCTTATACCTAAAGAATGTCAGCAATTTTCATCTTCCCACACGGTTACTCTATAATAATTAGTTTTACTACTTTTTTTCACAAGCTATTACCTTAATTATTTTAATTAGATTGTTCTCTCACTCAAGTTGTTTACAGGCACTTTCCTTTATAGCACATCCATAACAGCCCAGAGAAACTACTACTGCCTTAGAGGAGAGAGGAGTTTTCATGAGGTGGAGGAGCTGCTTCTCATCGAAGTGGGGCATCACTTTCTCCCACCTGGACAAAGCCACCAGTGCTCTGTGTCCTTCAGTGGGAGGAACAGAGAGCAATGCCTTGTCTGTGGTCTGTTCCCCTGGCAGTGTCCTCTAGAGTCAATACTACAGGTGATGAATGGCTAGCTGTCAGCTTTTGTTAAAGTTCTACATATTTGGCATTTCTTAGCTATCTGGATTTACTCCTGCTTGCTTCCACCTTTTTACCACTTGTGTGATCTTGAAATAGTTACTTTACTTTGGATTCTCAGTTTGTCTTTCTGTCAAAGGAAGGTAAAAGCTGCAAACCAGAGCTCTTTTGAGGCTAAAATGAGTTATCAGGAGGCAGAGGCTAAATCCCCCACTATGGAGTGCCCTTTAGATCATCTCTTCTAGTCTATGCTTCTTAGTAGTTTTAATAAGATGGAATTAGGATTCCTTGTGCACTTTTGGGTGCTCAAGGATCACTCCTGGCATTGCTTAAGATAATATGTAATTCTAAAGCTCTAACCTGGGCCTTTAGAGCTGTATCTCTGACCTCAAAATTGGAATGATTGGTTTTAGACACTCTTCATTTACTCTCTTTTTACCATTCTTCTTCTTCTTCTTCTTCTTCTTCTTCTTCTTCTTCTTCTTCTTCTTCTTCTTCTTCTTCTTCTTCTTCTTCTTCTTCTTTTTCTTCTTCTTCTTCTTCTTCTTCTTCTTCTTCTTCTTCTTCTTCTTCTTCTTCTTCTTCTTCTTCTTCTTCTTCTTCTTTCTTTCTTTCTTTCTTTCTTTCTTCTTTCTTTTTTGTTCTGTCTTTTCTCTCTTTCTCTTTCTCTCTTTCCTACCTTCCATTTCAAGAGAGGCAAGCATTTTATTTAGTTTTTGTTTTTGTTTTTGTTTTTGGAGGGCCACACCCAGCTGTGCTCAGGGGTTACTCCTGGCTTTGCACTCAGGGATCACTCCTGGCTGTCACAAGGGACCATATGGACTGCCAGAAATCAAACCCTGATGAGCAGTTTGCAAAACAAATGCCCTATCTGCTATACTATCACTTCAGTCCTCAAATTTAAAATGTAAAAAACAGGGGTCAGAGAAATGGTACAGAGGTTAAACCATTTGTTTAGTATGTAGTCAATCCCAGTCCATATGATCGTGGGCACCATCAGGAATGACCCTTGAATACAGAGCAGGAGAAATTACTGAGCACTAAATGAATATGGCCCCCCCCAAACAATATAAATAAATGAAAAATTTATTTTAAAGAATAAAAGCACATCTCTGTTGTTTTTTTCCCAATAAACAGACACTAAGGTATACTAATCAAAGGTCTCTTCTATATCTCTGGCCATAACCTGTTAAGGTAAACCCTTGATATTGTATCCTAATACTGAGTTTCTATTTCTGTTCAAGGGAAAAAACATTCAGGTTTCTATATTTAGAGTCTTGGATCATACCCTTCCTTCTCAGGAGTTACTCCTGATGGGACTAAGGGGACCAAATGGGATGCTGAGAATCAAAGAGGCTACGTGTAAGGCAAGTGCCCTATCTGCTATGCTATTACTTTAGCCCTGAACATTTGAGTTTATAAAACACTCCCTGGGGGCCAGGAAGGGGCGCTAAAGGGGCCGGGAAGGTGGTGCTAAAGGTAAGGTGTCTGCCTTGCAAAGGTGTCCCATATGGTCCCCCCAAGCTAGGGACGATTTTTGAGCGCATAACCAGGAGTAATCCCTGAGCATCAAACGGGTGTGGCCTAAAAACCAAAAACAAAAAAACAAACAAACAAAAAAAAACAGTCCCTGATTGCCTATTTTGAAGACCTAGCAGTGTTTGGCTCAAGTGCATCCACACAGTGGACAGAAGAGTAATAACCAACTTAAATTCTGTCCAGACTCATTCTTACTTTCTTGTTCTTAAGCCTTGTCTTTATGTAAGTATTTAAAAGAGAGGTTGGAGTGATAACAATGGGTAAGCTGATTGATTTGCAGGAGACTGACCCAGGTTCTTTCCCATATGCTATCCGAAGCTCTGCCAGGACTGATCTCTAAGCACAGAGATAGGAGTAAGTCCTAAACACTGCTGGGTGTGGCCACAAAACAAAAGCAAAATTTAAAAGTATAGAAGCGAGAAAGCAGAATGAGTTAAGAAACAATTTCCAAAGAATTATCACCATTCAAAAATTTGGGCCTGGGCCAGAGCACTAGTACAGTGGGTAGGGCGTTTGCCTTACATGTGACTGACCTGGATTCAATCCCTAGCATCCCATATGGTCACCTGAGCCTGCCAGGAGAAATTTCTGAGCCAGGAGTAATCCCTGAGAATCGCTGGTTGTGGCTCAAAACAAAACAAAAACCAATATTTGAGCCTCCTGTGATGTTAGAAAGGCCCCACATTACTTTTCTCCACAGCTGCTTGCCTACTTACTGACTTAACTTGCCTAGTTACTTACTTACTTACTTACTTACTTAATTTAAGAATAAGGTAAAATAAAAGGCCTGGGGGTGGGGCAGAGAGATAGCATGGAGGTAAGGTGTTTGCCTTTCATGCAAAAGGTTGGTGGTTCAAATCCTGGCATCCCATATGATCCCCCGAGCCTGCCAGGAACGATTTCTAAGCATAGAGCCAGGAGTAACCCCTGAGCACTGCCGCGTGTGACTCCCCCCACAAAAAAATAAAAAGAAAAAAGAAAAGGTCTGGAGAAAGCACAACAAACTGGAGCTCATGCTTTGATGCAGGAGGCCTGGGAGCTAGCCCCAGCATCATATGGTTGTCTGAGCACTGCCAGGAACCACTGGGTGTAAGTACCCAAGTAAAAAAAAAAAAAAAAAAAAAAAAAAAACAAAAAACTAAAAACAAGGAACTGGTAACTTAGATTTCAAAAGAAATCTTTTGGCACCATCTTGTGACTGTTTTAGATACCATTATTTAGCTGTAACTAGCTGTGATCCCAAAACACCCTGCATAAAATTTCCAAAGAAAATCTTCTGGCGCCCTCTAATGGCTTACTTCAGAACTGGGGAAGACCAGGATCTTGTTAGTCCCAAGAATTCTGTAGACACCTACTTCCCTATCACAATTTAGCTAGGCCCCAAAGAACTACAGTGTAGACACACCTCTTTTAAATTGTGTGAATTTAAGGTGCAATATGAAAAGGACTGCTGTCTCAGTTTAATCTCAGAAACAAGCATATAGGGAACCCCTAAAAATGTTTTTGTTTGTTTGCTTTGGAGGGAGAGTCCCTTAGGGGTTACTCCTATGCTTAGAAATTACTCCTGGCAGGCTCAAGGGACCATATGGGATGCTAGGGATGAACCAGATAGGCCATGTGCAAAGCAAACTCCCTACCCACTGTGCTATTGCTCTAGTCCTAAAAATGTTTTTAATTGCTCAAGAATCACAAAAAAAAAATAAAAAATAAATAAAAAAAAAAAAACAAGAAGAATGGCTATCCAAAAAAAAAAAAAGCCTTATTTTTTTTTGTTTTGGTTTTTGGGCCATACCCGGTAATGCTCAGGGGTTACTCCTGGCTATGCGCTCAGAAGTCGCTCCTGGCTTGGGGGACCATATGGGATGCCGGGGAATCGAACCGTGGTCTGTCCTAGGCTAGCGCTGGCAAGGCAGACACCTTACCTCTAGCGCCACCGTGCCAGGCCCCACAAACCTTCTTTATATTCTTGCCTTAGGCAGCACTATGTAGATAGCAGAGGAAGTGTTTATCATCCGGGAAACCAAACTGTGTTCTCTAGGCTCTGTATATGCAGTAATAGAGAATTTTCACAACCAGCCTTGGAGGTAGGACCCTGCTAGAAACCCCTCATTCCAAAGAGAAAATTGAAACACAAAGACACCACTTCCAATGGACAGTGTCTGCTTAGTGGCCTACTTTTCAGAGACCACCCATATTCCTACTACATACTTCATTTTCAATAGTTTCCCTTTCTCCTAAGAAGCAAAATATGGACAAGTGCTGACAGCGACACTTCTATTCATTGCATAACAGAATCAATTTTTAGTTACTATGTGTTTAGCATCTACAATGATTGCCAATGTTTTGCCACACACACACCCCATCACTTTCAGTCACAAATACCCACATAGTGGTGGAATCCAGCGATTTAAAAAGCTAGAGTCTAGAGAAAGAGTAAGGAGTTGTAAGTGTGGATGCACTGGTAAGAGAGGAGAGATGAGTGTGGAGGAAAGGGAGACAGAAATAAAGAGAGAAGATGAGAAAATGTAGATTAAAAAGAGGAAGCAGGGGCCGGGAAGGTGGTGCTAGAGGTAAGGTGTCTGCCTTGCAAGAGCTAGCCAAGGAACGGACCGCAGTTCAATCCCCCGGTCCCATATGGTCCCCCCAAGCCAGGAGCGATTTCTGAGCACATAGCCAGGAGTAATCCCTGAGTGTCAAATGGGTGTGGCCCCCCCCCCCAAAAAAAACCAGAGGAAACAGGGGCTGGAGAGATAGCATGAAGGTAGGACATTTGCCTTGCTTTCAGAAGGACGGTGATTCGAATCCTGGCATCTCATATGGTCCCCCAAGCCTGCCAGGAGTGATTTCTGAGTGTAGAGCCAGTAGTAACCCTTGAGCGCTGCCGGGTGTGATCCAAAAACCAAAAACCAAAAAAAAGAGAGAGAGAGAGAGAGAGAGAGAGAGAGAGAGAGAGAGAGAGAGAGAGAGAGAGAGAGAAAGCAGGGGTAAGAGCGGTGGCACAAACAGTAGGGCACTTGCCTTGCACGCACTAACCTAGGACAGACCGCACTTAGATCCTGCGGTGTCCCATATGATCCCCCAAGCCAGGAGCAATTTCTGAGCGTATAGCCAGGAGTAATTCCTGAGCATCACTGGGTGTGCCCCCCCCCCCCCCAAAAAAAACAGAGGAAGCAGAATCAGGGAAATGGATGAAGAGGGGCAAGAACGTTAGAACAGTGGGTAACGCACTTGGTTGCATATTGCTGACTAGGGTTAGATATGGTCCCCAGAGTACCATCAGGCATGATTCCTCACTGCAGAACCAGGAGTAAGCCCTGAGCATTGCTGGGTGTGAAAAGAAAGAAAATGATGAAGAGGAGAAAGGCATAAAATAATGGAAGGAGGGAGGAAAAGAATGATCAAGGGGCAGGGGAGGAGAGAGAGAGAGAGAGAGATGAATCAATGAGCAAGGAAGAGAAAATTTTTGTTAACATTTAGACCAGGGCCGGAGAGATAGCATGGAGGTAGGGCGTTTGCCTTCCATGCAGAAGGACGGTGGTTCTAATCCCAGCATCCCATATGGTCCCTGTGCCTGCCAACAGCGATTTCTGAGTGTAGAACCAGGAGTAATCCTTGAGTGCTGCTGGTGTGACCAAACAAACAAACAAACATTTAGACCAAACTCAGTAATAAATTATATGGTGGAGATTGGTAGACTTTTGCAACCTAAGCAAGAAAATGTTAGATCTGTTGTTAAGAGATGCTAACACTTAGGTGGTGGTAAAATGTTCTGACCTTTTCTTTAAAGAGGTGTGAAAGACTAGAATTCATCAAGTCTTTTAAGCCACTGTTACCTCAATACAATAAATTAAAACAAAAGAGAGAGAGAGAGAAAGAGAGAGTTCTCTGAGGTATTTAATGCAACAAAACAAAGGAATAGACAGAATTGACTAATGATGACCCTTTAGCCTTGAATTCTAAAACTAAGATTACCAAGCAGTGAGTTAGGGCCAGGTGGATTGGAAGCAACAAGTGACATTTGTAATTGTGGGGTTCGGTAACAATAAAACATCAAAACAATAATTAACACCATTTGAAACATGTTACTTAAAATATTATAATTATATTTTTTCAAAAACGAGTGTGAGGCTTGCTTGCTCTTCAAGCCTGTATTCTCCATTGTACATGTATCTCGTTTGCTTATCTCTGTTTCTTTGCTTGCTTTTTCTTTTTTGTTTTTGTTTTTGTGCCACACCCAGCTTACTTGTGGCTCTTCATTTTGAAATTATTATTATTATTGGTTTGGGGACCACACCGGGTGGCACTCAGGGGTTACTCTTGACTCTGCACTTGGAAATCGCTCCTGGCAGGCTCAGTGGACCATAAGGGATGCTGGGAACCGAACCCGGGTCCATCCCAGGTCAGTTGCAAGGCAAATGCTCTGCCACTGTGCTGTCACTCCAGCCCCCATTCTGAAATTACTCTAGCAGTACTCAGGGGACCATATAGGATGCTTGGAATCAAACTCAGGATAATTGTATGCAAGGCAATTGCCCTACCCACTGTACTATTTATTGCTCCTGCAATACGCTTTTTTTTTTTTTTTTTTTTTTTTTGGTTTTTGGGCCACACCCGTTTGACGCTCAGGGGTTACTCCTGGCAATGTGCTCAGAAATCGCCCCTGGCTTGGGGGGACCATATGGGACGCCGAGGGATCGAACCGCGGTTCGTTCCTTGGCTAGCGCTTGTAAGGCAGACACCTTACCTCTAGTGCCACCTTCCCGGCCCCGCAATACGCTTTTTCTACTCTGAAGAAACCTGTGTTCTCTCTTGAACATGTATTTACTCTCTTAATCTCTCTCTTTTATTTTTTCTTTTTGGTTTTTGGGCCACACCCGGCGTTGCTCAGGGGTTACTCCTGGCTGTCTGCTCAGAAATAGCTCCTGGCAGGCAAGGGGGACCATATGGGACGCCGAGATTCGAACCAACCACCTTTGGTCCTGGATCAGTTGCTTGCAAGGCAAACACCACTGTGTTATCTCTCCGGGCCCTCTTAATCTCTTCTTATATATTTTGGGTGTGAAGAAAAGCCAAGACATGATGGAGAGGGGAAGGCATAAAATAATGGAAGGAAAGAATGGAAAAATGACCAGGGGCGGGGAGGGGGAAGAGAAATGAATGAATAAGGAAACAAGGGAGGAAAGAAATTTTTTTTTTGGACAATACCCAGAAGTCTTCAGGGCTTATTTCTGTCTCTGTACTCAGGGATCACTCCTAGTAGGGCTCAAGGAGACCACATGGGTGCTGGGAATAGAACCCGGGGCCGTCATGTGCAAGGCAAGCACCCTACCCACAATAATATCACTCAGGTCCTCATCTCTCCTCTCACATCTTTCTAAGCAGTTTTGTTTAATAACTTGTGTTTTGCAGGCCAGAATGATAGCACAGTGGCAGGGCGCTTGCCCTGCACGCAGTTGACAGGGAACAGACCTTGGTTCCATCCTCGGCATCCCATATGGTCCCCCTAGCCTGCAGGAGTGATTTCTGAGCTCAGAGCCAAAAGTAACCCCCGAGTGTCACCGCCAGGTGTGGCCAAGAAAAACAAATAGACAAACAAACAGAAAAACCTTGCGCTTTACTAAAAATGTATGGGGGTATGTTCAGAAGTGGAACCCTTCTCATTGGAAATAATAATCCAAAATAATGGACATAGAAGAAAACAAAATAGTTTGTCTTTATCCAGATTTTTTTGCCTACTTGGTATGCATATTGGTGTTATTTTTAGTATCATAATCATCTCTCATAAAAATATAGCAGCACAATCGTCTCTCTTAAAAAGTCTTTGTACTAAGGCCAGACAGATAGCATGGAGGTATGGCATTGCCTTGCATGCAGAAGGACATTGGTTCGAATCCCGGCATCCCATATGGTCCCCCGAGCCTGCCAGGAGCGATTTCTGGGCCTAGAGCCAGGAGTAACCCCTGAGTGCTGCCAGGTGGGACCCAAAAAACAAAAAAACAAAAAAGTCTTTGTACTATGACTATTAACACATGTTTGCATTTGTATAGTATCTTCCTGAGAATATATTTTTAATCATCACCATAATAAGAATGCAAAGCAATTAATGTTTGTTATTATTAAAGATTGTTCCAATGACCTTCAGGGAGATAAGTGTTAGTTCTTCAAAGAACGTACAAGATTATTTTCTTTTTTTTTTTCTTTTTTTTTTTTTTTTGTGGTTTTTGGGTCACACCCGGCAGTGCTCAGGGGTTTTTTCTGGCTCCGTGCTCAGAAATTGCTCCTGGCATGCACGGGGGACCATATAGGACGCCGGGATTCGAACGGATGACCTTCTGCATGAAAGGTAAATGCCTTACCTCCATGCTATCTCTCCGGCCCCACAAGATTATTTTCTATGTTTGTTTGTTTATGGGCCACATCTGGCAGTTTTTAGGGGCTACTCCTGGCTCTACACTTGAGTCATTCCTGGCAGTGCTTGGGGGACCATATGGGATGTTGGGGATTGAATCTGGGTTGGCCACATAAAAGACAAATGCTCTACCCATTGTGCTATCGCTCCACTCCAGAACCTTCAGGTTTTGTCTGAATGACCATAAATGGGCTATTCCTCTGATTCCCCTCCTCACATTCAATTTATTTGCTAGAGCAGCACAGAGACTAAGGAACAATTGTCTCTTTCCTCTGTGGAGAAGTTCCAATACCCTCTATGAATGTAGGTACTGCATATATTATTGATACCTCTATAAACTAAATCTTTTTCTATCTCTACATACATATAATTTTTTTTTTTTTAGTTTTTGGTTTTTGAGTCACACCTGGCAGCACTCAGGAATTATTCCTGGCTCTGTGTGTGTGTGTGTGTGTGTGTGTGTGTGTGTGTGTGTGTGTGTGTGTGTGTGTGTGTGTGTGTGTATGTGTGTGTGTGTGGTTTTTGGGTCACACCCAGCAGTGCTCAGGGGTTATTCCTGGCTCCAGGCTCAGAAATTGCTCCTGGCAGGCACGGGGGACCATATGGGACACTGGGATTCAAACCAACCACCTTTGGTCCTGGATTGGCTGCTTGCAAGGCAAACACCACTGTGCTATCTCTCCGGGCCCTGATTATTCCTGGCTCTTCATCTAAGGCATTTGCCTTACCGCTGTGCTATCTCTCCGGCCGCACCTATAATAGATTTTAATTTATAAATTAAACAGTGATAGCTTAGCAACAACAATAAAATAAATGATAGCAATATTCTTCAACATTTTGATGCAGGTGCATACCACCAGAGACTCAAACTTGTGTTAACACAAATTTTTTTTTTTTTGTGGTTTTTGGGCCACACCCGGTGATGCTCAGGGGTTACTCCTGGCTATGCGCTCAGAAGTCGCTCCTGGCTTGGGGGACCATATGGGACACCGGGGGATCGAACCTCAGTCCGTCCAAGGCTAGCGCAGGCAAGGCAGGCACCTTACCTCTAGCACCACCGCCCAGCTGTGTTAACACAAATTACAGCATAAATGACACATTAATAAAACCATGCGGATGTTTGCACTCCAAATCATGTTGGAGTATGCTCACCTTTCATATGATATGAATATGTCATAATCACAAATATGAGTCTATCATACTCATAAATATGAATATATATTATTATGACATATGATGAAATACTTATGTGTGAGATGCATGAGATAAATAACAAAGGCATATGGTTTTGCATTAAGTTACTATTGACCATTGATTATAAAAGCAAAACAAATGAGCCAGAGTGAGAAGCACAGTGGGAAATGCATTTGTCACACACACAACTGACCAAGGTTCGATCCCCAGCATCCCCTGAGCTCACCAGGAGTGATTCCTGAGCACCACCAAATATGGCCCCCAAACAAGCAAAAGCAAAAACTAAAAAGAATTTGATTGTCACTGATCAACTTTGAAATACAAAGCATATTTATTTACTTATTTTTGTTTGTTTTGTTTTGTTTTTCGGTCACACCCAGCAGCGCTCAGGGGTTACTACTGGCTCTGCGCTCAGAAATCGCTCCTGGCAGGGTGGGAGGATTATATGAGATGCCAGGGATTGAACTCAGGTCCGCCTCGGGTTTGCTGCATGCAAGGCAAACGCCCTCTTGCTGTGCTATCACTTTGGCCCCTACAAAGTATATTTAAAATGCAAGTGCAGGGGCCGGAGCATGGTGCCGTGGTAAGGTGTTTGCCTTGCTGACCTAGGATGGACCTCGATTCGATCCCCCTGCGTCCTATAGGGTCCCCCAAGCCAAGAGCAATTTCTGAGCACATAGCCAGAAGTAACTCCTGAGCGTCACTGGGTGTGGCCCAATCCCTCCCCACAAATGCAAGTGCCACCTGCAAAAAAAAAAAAAAAAAAAAAAGAGTTTGTAATCATGGTGCTTAAATAAAGATATTATTTTTAAAAGAGGGGGAGTGGGAGCCAGAGAGATAGCACAGCGGTAGGGCATTTGCCTTGCACGCAGCCGATCCAGGACAGATGGTGGTTCTATTCCAGGCATTCCATATGGTCCCCTGAGCCTGCTAGTAGAGATTTCTGAGCGCAGAGCCAAGAGTAACCCCTGAGCGCCGCTGCAGGATGTGACCCCAAAACCAAAACAAAAGGGGGGTGAGTAGAGTGATAGTGCAGTAGTAGGCAGGGCATTTGTCTTGCAAATAACCAAACCTGGATTTGATCCTTGGTATCCCATTTGGACACCAATAACCATGGGGTGATCCTTGATGGGTCAGAATGATAGTACAGCAGATAAGGCACTTGCCTTGAACATAGATGACCGGGGTTCAATCTCAGGCAACCCATTTAGTAACCTGAGCAACACCAGTAGTAATTTCTGAGTGCAGAGCCAGAAGTAACACCTAAGCATTATTGCGTGTACTCAAAGCAAAAAAAATTTTTTTATGTTGGTCTTTTTTTTTTTTTTTGTCACACCTGGCAGTGCTCAGGGGTTTTTTAGGGCTTATTTCTGTACTCAGAAATCACTTCTAGCTGGGTTGGGGGACCATATGGGATGCCTGGAGTCGAACCACTGTCTGTCCTGGGTCACTGAGTGCAAGGCAAATGCCCTACCACTGTGCTATCTCTCTGAACCCAATATATTGGTCTTTCTTACACCACCTAATTTAATAAGATTTTAAGGAAACAAACATGCATTCAATTGATTTGTAATGCCACAATGAATTAATAGATAAATATTGATGAGGCTAGAGTGACAGCACAGTGGTAAGGCGTTTGCCTTGCACACTGCCGACCTGGGATGGACACAGGTTTCATCCCCGCATCCCATATGGTCCCCCAAGACTGCCAGGAGCAATTTCTGAGCACAGAGCCAGGAGTAACCCCTGAGCACTGCTGAATGTGCCCAAAGCAAAAACAAAAATGAAAAGATAACAAACATTTAGTATTAATGTATTAATCAACATTTAAGAAGTAGACAAATTACACATATTTTACTCATTTATTGAAGACTAAGGAAGGGAAAATACAGGAGACATAATATAGCACTGGGAAGACAGTGATTATCAAAAAAAGAGTAATATTTTTGTTTGTTTATTTGTTTTGGGGCCACACTCAGAGGAGCTCATTCCCACCATATTAGCACTCAGATCCTGTTGTTCGCTTTGGAATGGAAGCCTTCAGTGGACAGACATGAGCAGAGTTGAAGCAACATGTTCATCTCTTGTGATTTGACCCATGATGTTGGCCTGTTTACAGTCTGACCATCTTTCCAGAACTTTTGCAGAAATCACAACACTCTTCTATTGTGTCCTGCAGGACTTTCTTCTTTTCATCCTCCTACATTTCCATGCTGTGTAGAGTGGAAGAAAGAGAAGGGGAGAGTGAACCAAGTGGAGCAGACCACATATTGTCTTCACTTGTTGTGAAGGGAGCCTGAAACTAAGGGAATGGTTTTGGAAAGCATAGTGGCAGTCTGCCAAAGTAGGAGAACAGGGTCCTCCTATCTGAGGAAGAGTGTGGCTATCAGTCATGAAAAAGGAAGCAGTAAATGCTCAATGCACTGACTATATGACCGCTCTTGAGGGAGTAGACTCAAGTATTCCAGTATGGTACAGTGAGGGACATACACCAGAGATGGAAAACCATACCAGGTATTGCCATTGCCTGTCATTTTAAATTAAAGATGCAGTGAACTACACCATACAGGTCCTGAGGCATTCTAGACTCTCAGTGTTACTGTACCTTCTGAGACTCATCATTATCATAGAGAAGTCATTTCTGTAAATTTATTCATTATTTCTTTATGAACTATTACCAGTTAGCTTCTCACCAAGGACTCAAATGTACTGTATAGAAGACAGCTATGCCTCATATCCAGGTGTTCATTTACAAAAGAGAATAGAAACGTTTTGTGTGTGCACAACATCTTTAGACTGGTGATTTCACCTTGAATCATAATTACAGACACAAAAATAACCACATTTTAAAAAGTCACAAGGCATTCTTGGTGTGTTTATCAAATTGAGTCTACTCCTCATTTTTTATTACCTTTGCACCGGCATAATTTCTAACTCTCTTGATCATTCCTATTGTTCTTGCTGACACATTCTCTGTATTTTGTCCATTCATTCCCTACTTCTAATTATTCCACTTTACTTTGGCATGAAATGATTTTGCTGTTTGTTCTGCACAGCCGTCTCTTTCATTATTTTCTGCAAAAAGGGACATTCAGAAAAGCCCACTCACCTATTTCCCAAGGAACCCACTAGAAGTATTGTGTCTACTTCACATATAATGTAGCCAATGTCAATTATAATTGCAATGGCAAGTGTAATTATTGTATTGACGTTATAGGCATTGCCTTTAAAGGCTTCTATGGCATAACAAGATCCAGCAGATTGTATTTCCCTGAACCTGTGCATTACAATCATCACATACTCTGAGAATTTCAGAATTAACTTCTTTTCTTAAATTGTGTTCCTTTCTACACCTGAGACTCTCCAGAGTTCTTCCTATTTTCTCCTTTGTGCTGTTTTTTGCCAGAGGCTTGAAGTCCTTAAATCTTCATAGCTGCCACATTGATCCCACTTTTTTCTCCAGGATGTAATTTTGAACACTGAAATTGTGTTTAAATTACTTAATTAATCTTTGTTCTGATTAACTTACCTTATCATAAATAAATTCTGTGAGTTATTGGTTTTGCTTTTTGGGGTTCATACTGGACAGTAATCAAGGTTTATTTTTTGCTTTGTGCTAAGGGATCACTCCTGGTGGGGTTCAGGAGACAATATAGGCTGGGTGTCAGAGGCTGAACTTTGTCTTCCATGTACATGCTCAGCGCCTTACTCACT